>NC_140996.1:98388001-98513680 GCF_052327205.1 Somniosus microcephalus | reverse complement strand
AGGAGGGCCCCGGCCGCACGTGCCAGAAGCCGCCGTATGATTGGTGGACCTCGACGTCACTCGATGTTAATGAGCGGATAATGAGCGGAATGTTGAACGTTTTTTTGGATACCGCGGGCGCAATTTTTGTCCGGCCGAAACGTAATATGCTTAGGATGGTTCTGGAATCGTCAGCTTTCTTTCGACGTAACGCACGTGTAGGTACGCTCTATGACTTTCGAGTTTATTCAATACAGACAGACGGCATGACAGACAGAAGAACCGCTTTATATATATACTAGCTGAAGTGCCCGGCGGTGCAGAGGCTTTTTCGAGGGAATGTTGTTGTTGGAAGAGAGAGAGAGAGCGACTGGGGGGAAGAGAGAGAGCGACTGGGGGGAAGAGAGGGAGGGGAGGGGGTGGGGGGAAGAGAGGGAGGGGAGGGGAGGGAGGGGTGGGGAGGGGGAGGGGAAGGGAGGGCGGGGGAGGGGGGGAGGGGGAGGGCGGGGAAGGGGGGAGGGCGGGGAAGGGAGGGCGGGGGGAGGGGAGGGGGGAAGGAAGGGAGGGAGGGGGGGAAGGTAGGGCAGGGGAGGGGAAGGGAGGGAGGGGGAAAGGGAGGGCAGGGGAGGGGAAGGGAGGGCGGGAGGGAGGGAGGGAGGGCGGGGTAGGGGAGGGGGGGATGGAGGGCGGAGGGGAGGGAGGGCGGCGGGCGCCCACACCGAGGGTCGCGGCCCCCGAGGGTCGCGCCCCCCTCCTCCCGGAGGTGAAGACCGCCGATTGCGCGCGCAGCAGGAGCTGAGACGCGGCGTCTCTCTCGGCCGGCGGCCCGGTTGCCAGGGCAACCGTGACGCTGACCAAGCCAGAGAGAGAGACGCCGCGTCTCAGCTGCTCCTGCTGCGCGCGCGGGCCCCCCCCCGAGGGTCGCGGCCCCCCCCCTGAGGGTCGCGGCCGCCCCCCCCCTCCCCCCGAGGTGAAGACCGCCGATTGCGCCCGTTGCCAGGGTAACGCTGGACGCTCAGCAAGCCCCGGCAGAGAGAGACGTCTCAGCTCCTGCTGCGCGCGCACCCTACGGGCGCTGGGCTGAGGCTCGGCCCTCCAGCCTTCGAGTGGGGCCGGGAGGTGCCTAGCTCGGGCGTGGGTGCGGAGGAGACGCCGAGGCTTCTAAGCCTACCTGGAAAACCGGGAAAGGTAGGAAAATTAATGAGATTAGATAAGTTAATTACTTTCTAAATCATTTTTTTAAAAAACAATATGTGTTTTAAAAGCAACGTTTTTTTTTAAGACGCAGAAAGCGGGAAAAAGAAAGGAAAAGTTTGGAATCAAGATGGCGGCGACTCACCTCGGTTCAGAACGATAAAGCCCGGCCACATGCGCACCGATTGGCCCGGCGGCACACACCAGCAACCCGGCGTACGATTGGTCGAGCTCGAGGTCACTCTGTCGCTAATGAGCGGATAATGAGATGCTAATGAGCGGAATGTTGAAGGTTTTTGGATACCGCGGGCGCAATTTTAGCCCAGCCGAAACGTAAATACGCTTAAAACCGTCTCGGAAGCGTAAGCTTTCTTTGGAGGTAACGCGCGCATAGGTACGCCTGTAACTTTCGAGTGCATACCCGCAACGCACACGCGATGACAGACAGATAGACAGAATGACAGAAGTACCGATTTATATATATAGATATACTAGCTGAAGTGCCCGGCGGTGCCGAGGCTTTTTCGAGGGAATGTTGTTGTTGGAGAGAGAGAGAGAGCGACTGGGGGGAAGAGAGAGAGCGACTGGGGGAAGAGAGAGAGCGACTGGGGGGAAGAGAGAGAGCGACTGGGGGAAGAGAGAGAGCGACTGGGGAGGGGAGGGGGAGGGGAGGGTGGGGGGGTAGGGGAGGGGAGGGGAGGGGAGGGGGGAGGAGGGAGGGGAGGGGGAGGGGGGAAGGGAGGGCGGGGGGGACGGCGGGGGGGAAGGGAGGGGGGAAGGGAGGGTGGGGGGGAAGGGAGGGCGGGGGGAAGGGAGGGGGGAAGGGAAGGAGGGCGGGGGGAAGGGAGGGGGGGCGCGGGGGGGAAAAGGGGGGGAAGGGAGGGCGGGGGGAGGGGGGGCGGGGGGGAAGGGAGGGTGGGAGGGGAGGTGGAGGGGAGGGGGCGGAGAGGGGAGGGGGGAGGGGAGGGGAGGGGAGGGGGAAGGGAGGGCGGGGGGAACGGCGGGGGGGAAGGGAGGGGGGAAGGGAGTGGGGAAGGGAGGGGGGGGAAGGGAGGGGGGGAAGGGAGGGCGGCGGGAAGGGAGGGGGAGGGCGGTGGGGTAAGGGAGGGCGGGGGGGAAGGGGGGGAGGGGGGGCGGGGAGCCCCCCCGAGGGTCGCGCCCCCCCACCGAGGGTCGCGGCCCCCCCCGAGGGTCGCGGCCACCCCCCGAGGGTCGCAGCCCCCCCCCCGAGGTGAAGACCGCCGATTGCGCGTGCAGCAGGAGCTGAGACGCGGCGTCTCTCTCTGGCTCGGCCGGCGGGCCCGATTGCCAGGGTAACCGTGATGCTGACCAAGCCCCGCCCCCCCGGCCGAGCCAGAGAGAGAGACGCCGCGTCTCAGCTGCTCCTGCTGCGCGCGCGGCCATCCCCCGAGGGTCGCGGCCCCCCTCCCAGGGTCGCGGCCCCCCCCCCCCGAGCTGAAGACCACCGAGTGCGGCTGTGCGAGATGGCCGGCGGGGCCAGTTACCAGGGTAACCGTCGACGCTCAGCAAGCCCCGCCCCCCGGCCGAGCCAGAGAGAGACGCCGCGTCTCAGCTCCTGCTGCGCGCGCACCTAGCAGCGCTGGACTGAGGCTCGGCCCTCCAGCCTTCGAGTGGGGCCGGGAGGTGCCTAGCTCGGGCGTGGGTGCGGAGGAGACGCCGAGGCTTCTAGGCCCTACCTGGAAAAACGGGGAAAGGTAGGAAAATTAATGAGATTAGATAAGTTAATTACTTTCTAAATCATTTTTTTTTAAAACAATATGGCCTAGAAATTCCCTTGGGTTTGCGCCCATTTAGGGGCGCAAGAGTGGGTTGCACCGGAAGTTGCGTCGCCGCTGAAATTAGGTGTGCCTTTAAATCGGCGTAAGCCGGGTAGCGCTGCGCCGGCACCGATGACGTCATCGGTGTGCGCAGCGCCCCGGTACCGCCCGAAACCACGCCGATCCCCATCTTCAGTAGCGGCCGCCTCTTCCCTGGCGGCCGCTAACAACGTTTTGAAAACCTGGCCGTGCTGCAGCCTTAGAGGCGCTAGTTAAAGCGGAGGTGCGGCCGGCCGCTTTTTCGGCGGCCGCCTGCCCGCATCTCCTTCCCCGGCCTCCTCCACCCCCCCCCGCGGCATTGCCGGCTGGTTTCCGTGGAGCCCGGCACTTCGCCGTTGTGCCGGGCTCTTTTGCCGGCACTTTCAACGGGGCTCCGGCCGTTGCAGGCACCTCCCCCTTAAGAGAAGGGGGAGGCCTGCAGTTCAGCAGCCTGCCGCTCCGCATCGGGTGGCGCAGCGGGACCGGCAGCGCTGAAATTCACTTTCAGCGCCCCAAGTGGGGCGGGCACACCCTGTACCAGCGCCCGCTTCCGCTTTGGGGCGCTGAAAGTGAATTTGGGGCGGGCACAACTGGCTCGGTCGGCGGGCGCTAAATTTCCGGCGCAAACGTGCTGCGGGGCGTCACCGAATTTATAGGCCTATGTGTTTTAAAAGCAACGTTTTTTTTTAAGACGCAGAAAGCGGGAAAAAGAAAGGAAAAGTTTGGAATCAAGACGGCGGTGACTCACCTCGGTTCAGAAGGATAAGGCCCAGCCACACACGCACCGATGGGCCCGGCGGCACACGCCAGCAACCCGGCGTACGATTGGTCGAGCTCGAGGTCATTCTGTCGCTAATGAGCGGATAATGAGATGCTAACGAGTGGAGCGTTGAAGATTTTTGGGATACCGCGGGTGGGATTTTAGCCCGGCCGAAACGTAAATACGCTTAAAACCGTCTCGGAAGCGTAAGCTTTCTTTGGAGGTAACGCGCGCGTAGGTATGCCCTGTAACTTTCGAGCGCATAGCCCGACAGACGCACAGGCGATGACAGACAGAATGACAGAATGACAGACAGACAGACAGACAGATGTACCGATTTATATATATAGATATATTGCCTTTCAGGACCTCAGAATGTATCAAAGCACTTTACAGCCAATAAAGCACTTTTGAAGCGTAGTCACTACAGGTAGACTATCCTTTATCCGAAAACCTCGGGACCAGCCGTGTTTCGGTTTTCGGAGAATTTCGGATTTCGGAAGGTGGGTCGGCGGGGGGGTCGTGCGCACGACTTACGCTGACGCGCAGCGTAAGTCGTGCGCACGACCCCCCGCCGACCCCCCCGCGGACCCCCACCAGCCTCGACCCCCCGCCGACCCCCCCGCGGACCCCCGCCGGCCCCGACCCCCGCCGACCCCCCCGCCGACCCCCCCCCACGGACCCCCGCCGGCCCCGACCCCCGCCGACCCCCCCCGCCGACCCCCCCGCAGGACCCCCGCCGGCCCCGACCCCCACCGAACCCCCGCGGACCCCCGCCTGACTCTCCCCACGGACCCCCGCCGGCCCCGACCCCCCGCCGACCCCCCCGCGGACCCCCCGCCGACCCCGACCATAAGTCGGCGGGGGTCAGGGCCGGCGGGGGTCCGCGGGGGGTCGGCGGGGGTCGGGCCGGCGAGGGTCTGCGGGGGTCGGGGCCGGCAGGGGTCCGCGGGGGGGTCCGCGGGGGGTCGTGCGCGCGACTTACGCTGGACTTACGCTGAACGAAAAAAACCTTCGGTTTTAGAGGGTTTCGGTTTTCGGAAGTTCGGATAAAGGGTAGTCTACCTGTATTGTGTTTTAGGAAATGCAGCAGCCAATTTGCACACAGTAAGGTCCCAAAAACAGCAATGTGATAATGACCAGATAATCAGTTTATTTAGTGATATTGATTGAGGGATAAATTTTGGTCAGGACACTGGGGAGATTTTCCATGCTCTTCTTCGAAATAGTGCCATGGGATCTTTTATGTCCACCTGACAGGGCAGACAGGCCTCGGTTTAACATCTCATCTGAAAGGGGCAGAAAACATTGGTGGGAGTTGTTTATAGGTCCCCAAACAGTCGTTGTAATGTAGGGCAGAGTATAAATCCAACAGTGCAGCAATCCCTCAGTACTGCACTGGATTACCAGCCTAGATTTCATGCTCAAGTCTTTGGGTGTCTTGAACCCATAACCTTTGGACTCAGAGATAAGCGTGCTACCACTGACCACGGCTGACACAATGCTGCATGTGCTCATCTTCAAGATCATCCTTCATGCAGAGCTGCAATATGTGACCTGCACAGATTAAATTCTGCTATCCATAATTGTCCTTTAAAATTTGCAATGCAGAAAACATTCTGGAAGCATTACCACACAGAACACAAGCAACAAATCTGATGAGGATGGCAAATCCAGTGGAAACCAATCAAATTTGTCATTGATATTCTCTACCATGATTTTCTGTGCTGTGCCTTGTATTTCTAAAATGCAGTTGGAATGAACAATTGCTTTCCACATAGTCTGCACTGAATGTCTTGAACAGAATTCAATGTGCAAGTTGGAACATTGCGTTGTGCTGAAAGGGAATGTTGGGCAGAGAATTAGGGTGACAGTAGTGCAGCCCATCTCTGACCTGTGCTCTCCTTGAATGTGGCTCAACCCTGGAAGCAGTGAATTTGCCTGATAATGTTAGATATCGAAGGTTAATTGCATAAAACTGAGTGTAAACTTGTCAAAATGTCTTTCTGCAGCTTTGGCATATTTGAAGCCAGCTATATGAATTGATCACACCTGGTTAGTGAAAGAAAGAAAAAAAGGTACCATCTTCAGATGAGGCGTTAAATTGAAACTTCTCAGGTGGATGTAAAATATCTCATGGCACTTTTTCAAAGAACAGCAGGGGAGTTCTCCTCGGTGTCCTGGCAAATGTTGATCCCTCAACCAACATAATTAAAACAGATAACTTGGTGATTATTGTTTTGATTTCTTTTTGGGTTCAATAAAGACTCATTTCTGAAAGAGAATGTTGTTTAATCTAAAGTCTTGTTCAAGACTTTCTACAGCTTTTTACAGAACACACTATGTTGTGATGCATCTAGAATGAAACTGAAAGTAAAACTCCTCTGGACTGCTTGTCTCTCACATGACCTCTGCTGGTCAGGCACAAGTAATCAAAAACACAGACAAATATGCTGTAAGGCATAAGTCATCAAACACAGACAAATATCATCACTATTTGCTGATATCATTACATCTCCCTTTCTTAAAACAAAAGTATTTTACTTTTAACTAACAACATTTAATGAACTTACATTATCATTATCATGATCAAGGTTTTTTACCCTTGCTTTGTGTGTTCACATGAAATATGTCAATACACTAGAACTTGAAGAAAGAATAAGATAACATTACTTCCTTCTTTAACAATAGTCCTTAAATTTGCTCAATGAGTCTCTCAGGAGGCTTCACGTGTCTTGAGGATTTTCTGATTGATTGTCCTTGAATCGGAGTTGTTGCCTCAGATGATTGGTTCTCAGCTGTGTGATCAGGTTGTTCACCAGTATCAGTCTCTTGACCTGCTGTGGCTGGTCCCATGAGAAGATCTCGACGATTTCTTCTCAGAACAGCACCCTCATCTGTCTGAATGGTGTATGATCTTGGTTGAACTTCACTCAGGACAGTTCCCTTCTGAGTCCATGTGTTTGTTTTGTCTTTCAACCTTACTTGGTCACCAGTGTGGAGTTCAGGTAGGTTTTGTGTTCCTCTGTCATAGTAGTACTTTTGCTTTTCTTTCTGTTGTTCTTTGAACTTCCTCACTTTCTCCCCCTCTTTTGTTTTCAGGAGGTTCTCCGGGATGGGTAGGTTTGACCTTAGCCGATGTCCCATCAGGAGTTGGGCTGGTGACATACCACACTCGAGCGGCGTTGTGCGGTATACAAGCATGCTTTGGTAGAAGTCAGTTCCACTGTCCTTTGCCTTGTACATCAGTCTTTTCACTGTCTGGACCGATTTTTCCACTAGTCCATTGGATACAGGGAGTAATAGTCTGTGACTACAAGATAGTCCTTCCCTTGACATACGAATAGGTCAGCGCCTACCTTCTGGTAAGGTCTGTCTGGCGCTGGGTGTGGCTTTAGTGGTTCTACCGGATTGCTTGCTCGATATTTCAGGCATATTGTGCAGTTTGACACCTCATTTGTCACATCTTGGTTGATTCGTGGCCAGTACATCACCTCTCGTGCTCTTTTCTTACACTTTTCGATTCCCAGATGTCCTCCATGGATCTTTTTTAGCATCTCTCTTCTCAGACTCTTTGGGATAACTATTTTACTTCCTTTGTAGATGATGTCTTCGACCACTGATAGTTCTGCCCTGCAGTTCCAGTACTCTGCTATATCAGGTGAGCAGTCTTGCTTCATGTTGGGCCATCCATCCAAGATGCTTTTTCTCAGTCGTCTCATTGTTTCATCTTTGTTTGTCTCAGTCTTTATGAGCTCCATTTTTGCATCTGCTATGGGCAGTGCACTTGTGATCATGTCCACGTAGGCGTTCACTTTTTCATCCATTGTGGTGTTTGCGGGCTCACTTGGGTCAACAGCTCTGGACAACGTGTCTGCTGTATACATCAGCTTACCCGGTGTGTACGCAACATTCAGTTCATCATAGACTGTCTCTCTTTCACTTTCCACAACGAGGACTCTCTTTACCAGGTTCAGTCTCTCACAGGCATTTAAACCTAGTATGGCTTGCACATCCTTTGGCACCACGATTAATGCTAGCGTGTGCTCTCTGTCCTTGTGTGTTACTTTGACAATGCATTTTCCTTTCACTGGTATATCAGTACCTGAGTATCTGGTCACTTTCACTTGTATTCCATGTAACTTTGGTCTGGGTCTAATTCTCTTAAAATCGGTCTCTGATATCACATTAACTTGTGCTCCAGTGTCCAATTTAAATGGAATGTGTATGTCGTTCACTTTTAGTGTCAACATCCAGTCTCTTTCTTCTCTTTTGTTTTCAGACACAACATCTACATAGAATTCCTCTATGTCGCTTTCATCTACTGCATGGACCTTGCTTTGTTGCACTTGGTTCTTGCAGCAACGGGCATAATGGTTGTTTTTGTTGCATCTATTGCATGTTTTACCATATGCTGGACACTTTCTTGGTGGATGCTGTATACCGCATCGACTACATGACTTCCGATTGTCTCTTTCATTTTCGTTTGCTGGCTACGTCTCTTTTTTCACATTGGCGCTCTCTGTGTTAAACGGTTTGTATCCGTTCTTTCGCACTGCATCCACATTGCAGCTACTGTCACTGAACAGCTCCTTTGCCTGCAACTTCACAGTCACTGTAACCCTACACAGTGCTATGGCTTTTCCCAGGTCTAGATCTTGCTCTCTTAGCAGTCTTTCCCTTAGACCATTATCTCGAATACCACACACCAGTCTGTCTTTTATCAGCGAGTCTGTGAGTCCCCCAAATTCACACGATTTGCTCCGGTTTCTCAGTTCAGTCACATACTGATCAATAGTCTCGCCGATTTTCTGTACATATGTGAAAAATTTGTGCCTCTCAAAGGTCACGTTGCGTTTAGGTATGCAGTAGGCCTCAAACTGTTCCATTATTTTATGTAGCTTCATTTTGTCTCCATCAACATCAAATATGAAATTATTATACACCTCCAGCGCTGCATCACCCACGACATGTAAGAACAGTGACGATTTCTGTTTATTACTTTTCTTGTCAGCTCCGATTGCCGCTAAATACAACTCGAAACGTTGTTTGAACCTTCTCCAATGTTCAGCCACATTACCTGACAATTGAAGTGTCGCCGGTGGGAGTAAACCTTCCATTTTTTCACTTCGTTAGCTATTCTCTAATGGTAAGCAACGATGTTCTCTTCTGGCTTGCTAATATGTGGAGAGCTGATTTCGCTTACTTGCCACAACTGCTTTCACTGTCCCATCAAGTTGCTAACTTCAGATTTTTTCTCTTTCAGCCACTTCTGACATCATGTTTTGATTTCTTTTTGGGTTCAATAAAGACTCATTTCTGAAAGAGAATGTTGTTTAATCTAAAGTCTTGTTCAAGACTTTCTACAGCTTTTTACAGAACACACTATGCTGTGATGCATCTAGAATGAAACTGAAAGTAAAACTCCTCTGGACTGCTTGTCTCTCACATGACCTCTGCTGGTCAGGCACAAGTAATCAAAAACACAGACAAATATGCTGTAAGGCATAAGTAATCAAACACAGACAAATATCATCACTATTTGCTGATATCATTACAATTATCACATTAGAAGAGAAATGCAAAATGGAAAAGGAGGAGGGGTAGCCCTGATAATAAAGGATAGGATAAAGACAGTAGAGAGAAAGGATCTTAGCTCTGAAAATCAAGAAGTAGAATCAGTTTGGGTGGAGCTAAGAAACAGCAAGAGGCAGAAAATATTGGTGGGAGTTGTTTATAGGTCCCCAAACAGTAGTTGTAATGTAAGGCAGAGTATAAATCAGGAAATTAGAGGTGCATGTAACAAGGATAATAAAGTAATCATGGGGGACTTTAATCTACATATCGACTGGGCAAACCAAATTTGCAGTAATAGTGTGGAGAACAAATTATGCAAGATAGTTTTCTAGGTCAGTATGCTGAGGAACCAACTAGGGAACAGGTTATATTAGATCTAGTATTGTGCAATGAGAAAGGTTTAATTAATAACCTTGTAGTAAAGGGGCCTTTAGGGAAGAGTGACCATAATATGAAGAATTTTATATTGAGTTTGAAAGTGATTTAGTAAAATCTGAATCCAGGGTCTTAAATCTAAACCAAGCAAATTATGTAGGTATGAGGGGTGAGTTGGCTAAGGTCGATTGGAAAAAGGTATGATGGTAGAGAAGCAATGGCTAACATTTAAAGAATTAATACATAATTTGCAACAAATATACATTCCTTTAAGGCACAAAAACCCCACAGGAAAAGTGGTCCAACCGTGGCTAACAAGAGAAGTTAAAGATAGTATTAGATCAAAGGAAGAGGCTTACAATGTTGCCAAAGACAGTAGTAAGCCTGAGGATTTGGAGGATTTTAGAATTCAGCAAAGGAGGACCAAGAAATTGAAAAAGAAAGGGAAAATAGAATATAAGAGTTAACTAGCGAGAGACATAAAAACAGATTGTAAAAGCTTCTATAGGTATGTAAAAAGGAAAAGATTAGCGAAAGTAAATGTGGGTCCCTTACAGGCTGAGACAGGAGAAACTGTAATGGGGAATAAGGAAATGACAGAGAAATTAAAGAAATACTTTGGCCTTGATTTTGCCGTAGGAGGTGGGTTGGAGTCGGGTTGGCTGGTCAGCAGGTTCCAGTCCCGCTGTCAGTTTCAACCGCTCCGATATAACAATTTTCACTTAACTGCGCACTACCCAGCCCAATCAGTGGGTGCGGGTCTGTTGCTCACCTCTGCTGACATCTTCAATTCAGGAGCTTTTAAGTGGCCCATGTAGCCTTTGGATTTAATTTCCTTTCTGCGGCTCCTGAAAACGTTTATTTGGAACATGACTGCTGCAAGATCTAAGGCTGCTCCTCGATTTGCTGATGACTCCCTCCATGCTCTTGTGGAGGGAGTAAGAGGGCACATGGAGGTTCTGTTCCCTCCTGATGGCTGGAGGAAGCCTCCTCAGCAGACAAAAACAGCCTGGCTGCAAATTGCTGAGGAGGTAAGCGCTAGGTCTTTGTGCTCACGCACCTGGGTTCAGTGCCGAAAATGGTTCAATGATCTGCTATACTCAGCAAAAGTGTGTATAACATCACACTTACCTTCAATCTGCTTCCCAGCTTCTATGTTATACTCACTCCAGCAATCTCGCTGAAACTCCACTTGTGTCTCTCATTGCAGGAAAAGGGAACATTAAGAGGGAGAGGAGGAGGACAGGAGGAAGCCCACCATCCCTGGCGACTTTAATAAATGCTGAAGAGGCTGCTCTCGACGTCGTTGGAGGTGCAGAGGAGCTGGAAGTGGGGGATGGAGAGACGGGCGCTGTAGAGCAAGCTGGTAATAGAATAGATTTGCAACCCTCTCATTTAGATTTCATGAGTGACTGATATGGCATCTGATGTTCATACAGATTGACTTCTGATCATCTGCACAATAGGATGTGTCTGCTACCTAAATATCAAATGTCTAACTCATGCCTTTAATCCCTCACAGGACCATCGAGAGCCCCCCTCCCCACTGTCCAGGAGAAAGAGCCAGAAGACTCCTCAGAGGAAGCTGCAGCCTCTGAGGGAGCAGTGTCAGCAGAATTGAGCGCACCCAGCACCAGCGCAGAGACACACACCTTGGTGGGTCATTCACAAGATAGATTAGTGTTGCCACCTGGTGTATCACAGCTCACAAGTGAGCATCAGCAGATGGTGGAGACAGCAACAGCAGTGAGAGTCCTTGTTGGAGGTCACAGGGTGCTCCTAGCTCTGCTCAGCCGCATGTAGACGCTGTGCCTCTGGGGCCATCCAGAAAGAGAGGAACTTCAGGAACAAGTGCAGGAGTCCCTGATAGGGTTTGCATCCATGGGAACTGCGAGTGTGCAGAGAATGGAGGAGTCCATCTCTAACATGAGCAATGCCATAGTGCACTCAATGGCGAATGTAGGTGCCGCCATGGAAAGGATGGCAACCTCCATAGAGGACATAAATCGCCAGACTCAAATGAGCAAGGTGACTTTTCAAAATAGATGGTTTGCTATGGAGGATAGATGGGCATCTATTGAGGAGAGGAACCAGAGGTACATGGACGTCCCCGTTATGAGGACTGTCAGTACAGAGACCGGTCCTCATGGCCCCACTGATGTGCAGCAAGGTGCTCTCCATAAGAGGGATGTTGGTGGTTGACAACAAGGAAGTGTGGGCTTCTCCCCAAGCGCTCACATGACCATGCCACTGTGGAGCCCTCAGTCAGAGCCCCAGATTCCTCACCCAACTGAGATGGCCGTCTCAGCCCCTGCACAACTGCAGGAAGAGCAAACTGTTGCAGAGCCCTCCCAGGCTCCCAAACCCAGAGGATGCCCGCCAAAGGTGCGTCTCCATCTGCTGAAGCCGCAGGAAACACCACGTAGAAGCATATGTAAGAGAGTGTTAGCGCACAAATAGTCACAAGGGTAGTCACTTGGGTGTTTTCATCTGATGCAAATGTTGATCATCGTGATTATAAATGTATTAAAGAAAAGTGATAGCAAAGATTGAAAGAGTTGGCCTATGTGTGCTCAGAAATGGAAGTTGCACAGTGAGGGGTCAGGGTGTCTTTCATCTGTAATGATGGTGGTGAGAGTGATAGCAACCACAGTTTATTGTACAGATGCTGTATGGTGTGTTAAGAAGGTCGGCCAGACATTCATATCCATGTGCCAACCACATGTGGTTGATGCGTAAAATTACACGAATCTGGCATGGTTGAGTGCATCCCTTGCCTCACGGCCAGCAATGTGCTTGCGTGCTGCTGGAATTGGCACATCCGCCCCCGAAAGGCATCCCTCATCTGCCACCTCCTCCTCCTCCTTCTCCTCCTCCTCTTCCGAGGAGGCTGTACACTCAGCAACTGAAAGTTAACATGCAGATACAGCAAGCAATTAGAAAAGCAAATGGTATGCTGGCCTTTATTTCAAGAGGATTTGAGTATAAGAGTAAAGATGTCTTACTGCAATTATACAGGGCCCTGGAGAGACCACACCTGGAGTATTGTGTACAGTTTTGGTCTCCTCATCTAAGGAAGGATATACTTGCCATAGAGGGAGTGCAACGACGGTTCATCAGACTGATTCCTGGGATGGGGAGGATTGTCCTATGAGGAGAGATTGAGTAGACTAGGCCGATATTCTCTAGAGTTTAGAAGAATGAGAGGTGATCTCATTGAAACATATAACATTCTTACAGGGCTTGACAGGGTAGATGCAGGGAGGATGTTTCCCCTGGCTGGGGAGTCTAGAACCAGGGGTCACAGTCTCAGAATAAGGAGTCGGCCATTTAGGATTGAGATGAGGAGAAATTTCTCAAATGGTGGTGAATCTTTGGAATTCTCTACCCCAGACGGCTGTGGAGGCTCAGTCTTTTAGTATATTCAAGACAGAGATCGATAGATTTTTGAATATTCAGGGAATCAAGGGATATGAGGATAGTGCAGGAAAGTGGAGCTGAGGTAGAAGATCAGCCATGATCTTATTGAATGGCAGAGCAGGCTCAAAGGGTCAAATGGCCTACTCCTGCTCCTATTTCTTATGTTCTTATGTACTCTCATACTCTCTATTTGTCCCTCTTATACCCTTTTTTAGACCTGTTCTGTACTTTATATATTCAGCTTAGTTTTGTACTGTATTATGTACCTTACATTTGTCAGAAGTCCCGTTTTTCTGTCTCATTTTAACCTTTATATCTTTTGTCATCCAGGGAGCTCTAGCTTTGGATGCCCTCCCTTTCCCCCTCGTGGGAATGTGTCAATTCTGTATCTGAACTATCTCCTCTTTTAGCCCTGAAAACCAGTTTGAGAGTGTCACATTCCCAGAAGATTCCTGCACTGCCTGCCTCTTCCCACCCTGCTGGATGGCCACTCACTTACTTACCGCCTGAATTCTCTGTAACTGTTGCATGACCACCTCCTGGAACATGCGTTCCATGAAATTCTCAGAATCCTATACGCCCTGCCATAACTCAATCCGCTCCTCAAGCACAGAAACCCAAAGTTTGATTCAAACAACTGATGGCTATCCAGGACACGTGAAGTATCCTGGAGTTCCCACATGGCATAGTATGCACCCATATCAGACAGAGAGGAACCCTATTTTTATGACTTCTTAGGAGTTCAGCCTGGAGACTCTTGAGCACGGTGATGGGTTTCCGTGAATGTCAGACACCTGATTAACAAAGTGAAAAGCTGTGAGAATCATTTGCCTTATGTGGTCCTCTGTGAGACTATGGCTCTTGCCTTTATTTATGGACTGATGTAGCATAAAAATAAATTGCCATAACCATTAATTTTCAAAAGCATATTTTGCAACAACGTACTCTCTAAATATTGTAGTGTTGTTGTATTGTAAATATAATAGTTATGGGGAAATAAATCAATTTTCGCTCACACTTTTGTGTTTTTTGTACCAGATAGCCTGTGGCAGATATCTGAAATTATTGTGATAATCACATTGACTGAACAGTTGATGGATTCTGTCTAAATTGATGTGTTGCTATTCAAGGAGCAGGAGGAGGAGGAAGAGGAGGAGGAGGAAGAGGAGGAGGATGAATCGGAAGGAAGGTGGCAACCCAAACAGCCCCTTTCTGGCCAGGATATCTGGGATAGAATCATCTGCCTGTGGTATGAGTGAACGCAACCCCAATTCCCCATTCAACATTTGTCCCACACCTTACCTTCCTTCTGTTACTGACCATCTCAACGTCCTCTTGGCCACAATGCTGAAATAAGAGCCACCATAAAGCAAACATTCCAGTCAAATTTTATCCATCTATCCATCCAATATTACATCAAGAAATCAACTAATCACACTTGTGCATTCCCTTAGTGACTGTCTTGCATGTGCCTTTGCCTATCCCAGTGCTCCTACGCAGTGCTACCCCAGTGGCTGCAGCATGGCTGGTGGAAGGCTGCTGACTTTCAGTGGGGGAAACTGCAGATGGCCTTGCAGGGTGACCTCGAGGAGCTCTGGGCCTAATAGACCCGGCTTTGGACTGCACCATCTTGGCATGGACGGCAGCAGCCTGGGCTGGCTGGCTAACATGCAACAGCAAGGGCACTGGCGGAGTGGCAGTGGTGGGAAGATGAATGCTGTCATCCTGAGAGAGGACAACAGGTTCACCTACCACAGTTCCACTGTCACTTCCATGGGGCAACGCCTCAGCATTCCTAGCAAACTGATGGAATACAGACTGATGGACTGCTGTGATACCCTGCAAGCCCCTTTCAACATTGGTTAACCCAGCCATGATGGCAGCAGTTTGTGCTTGCATGACTTCAGTCTGAACTTCCATTGCAGCACGCATACGTTGGGTGGCTTCTGCGTGTGCTGCAACAGAAGCTGAGACTTCAGCCATCAGATGCGAAATGATGGTTGGGTCCACAAGTGCATTAATGGATCTGCCCAGCCCTTCCACGCTGAAAGGATGGACTCCAAGCTCTGCCCAAAGCCCTGTGCAAGGCTGGAACTGGACTCCTCTGTGCTCCTTAACATTGCATTCAGGCTTTCTAGCAGGCTGCCAATGCACCAAGCATTTAATTGTGCATACCCATCAGCCTTCTTCTGTAGGCCGCCCCATCGAGGCTTTCATCTGAGTTCTGTGCAGCAGAACACGTGTGCCACCTCGCCCTCTGGTTGCAGGCCACTCGTCATCAACCCTGGTTGCAGGCCACTTATGCCCGGTGTCTCTCCATATGCAGATCCCACGTCTAACCTAACCTCTAAAATACATGGAGTGTCAGTATCTGAACTGATGGCCGGCAGTGTGAAATCGAGTGACGGTATTTCTTCTTCTTATTCTTCTTCTTCTTCCTCTCCTCTCTCCTCTCTCCTCTCTCTCTTCTTGTTCAACCACTGGCTGGGCAGGCTGGATTTCTTGGGTGTTTGAAATGAGAAAGGCACAAGGATAGAGTTGTGATGGGGGGTGGAAGTAAAAGGTGCATGCTTACACCATGTGCAGATTGAAAATCAGAAGTGATTGTGGGATGAGGGGGAAGTGTGATGTGAGAAGGAGGATAACATATGAGGATACAATCATCTTGTGTTCTTTCAGCCCCGCCACTGGCCACGGGCTCAGCCATACCCCTGCCAAGAATGGCCAGCACCATCTCCTCCAAGGGGGTGAGGTGATGAAGGCGAGCCTGTCCCCTGCTGATAAGGTCTGCTGCCTGCAATTATGCACCACCTTTTCCTGCAACAGAAAGGGAAGTTTGTCAGTGAGTGTGGTATAATATGTTTGGGTGATGTTTCTGTCATGGTTGAATAGCTGACAGTGTGTTCAAGTTGTGAGATATGGGTGTGAGGCTTGCAGCAATGGTAAGTGTATACGGGTGAGGTGAAGCTATGAATGTGTTGTGCGAGTCATGTTTGGTAGAGGTTGTTGGTAGGTGAGTGATGGGGGTGTGGTGCATGAGCAGTGTATGAGGCTAATGGTGCAGATAGTGAGATATGGCATTTGAAGATGAATTCACACTGACCTTGACCATTCATGTAAGGTCATTAAATTTCTTCCTGCAATGTGTTCAAGTCCTGGCAGCTATACTGCTGGCATTGACCATATTGGCCATCTGCTCTCCCTGCAGTCTTGTCTGTTGCCAGGAGAGCCTCCTGGCCCCCTGTGGAAAGAGGACCTCTCTCCTGGAGTTGACCTCCTAGACCAAGGCCTCCAGTGCTGCATCAGAGAACCTTGGAGCACTTTCTCTGGCCTGTTGAGCCATTACTTAGTCTTCTTGTTTATAACACTTGTTGGAGATCAATCATCTCAGCCCCAGGACATTGCTGCAGGAGTTCCTCAGGGCAGTGGCCTCGGCCCAATCATCTTCAACTGCTTCATCAATAAGGTCTGAAGTGGGGATGTTCGCTGATGATTGCACAGTGTTCAGTTCCATTCACCACTCCTCAGATAATGAAGCAGTCCATGCCCACATGCAGCAAGACCTGCATGACATTCAGGCTTGGGCTGATAAGTGGCAAGTAACATTTGCACCACAAAAGTGCCAGACACTGATTATCTCCAACAAGCAAGAGTCTAACCACCTTGACATTCAACGGCATTACCATCGCCAAATCCCCCACCATCAACAACCTGAGGGTCACAATTGACCAGAAACTTAACTGGACCAGCCATATAAATACTGTGGTTACAAGAGCAGGATAGAGGCTGAGTATTCTGTGGCGAGTGTCTCACCTCCTGGCTCCCCAAAGCCTTTCCACTATCTACAAGACACAAGTCAGGAATGTGATAGAATATTCACTACTTGCCTGGATGAGTGCAGCTCCAACAACACTCAAGAATCTTGACACCATCCAGGACAAAGCAGCCCACTTGATTGGCACCCCATCCACCACCTTAAACATTCACTCCCTGCACCACCGATGCACCGTGGCTGCAGTGTGTACCATCTACAAGATGCACTGCAGCAACTTCTTCGATAGTACACCGCAAACCTGCAACCTCTACCACCTAGAAGGACAAGGGCAGCAGGTGTATGGGAACACCATCACCTGCAAGCTCCCCTCCAAGTTAGACACCATCCTGGCTTGAAAATATATCACCGTTCCTTCATTGTCGCTGGGTCAAAATCCTGGAACTCCCTCCCTAACAGCACTGTGGGAGTACCTTCACCACACGGACTGCAGCAATTTAAGAAAGCGGCTCCCCACCACCTTCTCAAGGGCAATTAGGGATGGACAATAAATGCTGGGCTTGCCAGCGACGCCCACATCCTAGGAACGAATAAGAAAAAGATCCAGCACCCATTGCAGGCAGAAGGCAACTCCCTTTTAAGAGGTGCAGACTGCCTTGAAGTTGTGCAGGTTAGCTTTAATTGAAGCTAACATCGCATGAACCTGGACCCCCTGCTGAGCGTTCAGCCACTCAGCATTGGGTTGAACGCTACAATCACGTAACGTTGTTGCAACACAAATTTTATGTGCTGCCTGAAGCCCTCTGAATGGGTGCGGGTTGCTCGTGCATTAGGATCCCCACTCCCGTTTTCAGGGGATACTGATTTTCTAGGCCCTTGTCTTTAACTACACCGGAAAGTATGTCTACAAGTATTAGCAGACCATGTAGGGTAGATGTGGTTGGAGGGATGCAAGGGATCATCCACTTATCATTTCCATCTCAATCTCCGCTTTCATACATATTCCCCATTGTTACTAATGGCATCTGTACTAAAACCCCACCTAACTCAATAGAGCTACCGGTCCAGGTGAAGTACCTGAAATGCTCGTGTACTTTCTTTGCAGGACAAATTTATACTATTAGCACTGTAAGGCATATATGTAGCACATTGGGATCTCACACACTCTAAATCACCAACCAACTCATTATTGTCTTTTTCTACAAATTCTTTCTACAAAGACATTTTACAAAATTACACTCCCAGCAAGGAGGCTCACCTGCCAGAAGCAGATACTGAGAAATCACACGCAAACTCTGCACGATTTTCTGTAAAGCAATTAAAGGACTGAAAATTGTGAGGAGCCATTTTGCAATATGTACTTCCAGCAGGCCAACTGCCCACTGTCACCTGATGTCTTCACTCATCTTGCCTCAGCTGTGCACTCGCCAAAGAAGAGAGGGGCACTTGAGCTGTCATATTCTCAAATGAATAAAACGTCAGTGTGTGAGTCTTTGTTTTGGACAATAGAACCTTAAAACTCACAATCACCCTCACTTCAACATGTCCGCATAAAACTTCTGATTATATCAAATAATATCTCACAGCTCAAACTGATGATTTTCTGGACTGGTAGTTTGTTTCTTTTGCATAGCTATTAGCAGCAGTAGGACCACCGGTACACTATGATGTAATGCAAGAACAGCTGGTGGCGACATTGAGAGCATATTGGCATGTCACTTTTCCTACCAACTCCCACCACAGAAAGTTCTACAGTTCAGTGAGAAACAGTGTCTGATGAGACTCTGGCTGAGACAAGAAGCTGTCACCAAAGTGTGTCAGCAGGTGGAAAATTTAGGGAACAGTGATCGATCATAGTATCATAAGGTTTAGATTAGCTATGAAAAAAGACAGGGAGCAATCTAGAGTAAGAATGTTTAACTGGGGGAAGGCCAATTTCAGTGGGATGAGAACGGAACTGGCCCGGGTAAACTGGAATCAAAGATTGGCAGGCAAAACTGTAGTGGAACAATGGGCTGCCTTTAAAGAGGAAATTGTTTGGGTACAGTTGAGGTACATTCCCATGAGGGGGAAAGGTAGGGCAACTAAAGTCAGAGCTCCCTGGATGACGACACAGATAGCCAATATGATGAAGCAGAAAAAGACCGCATATGACAGATGTCAGGCTGCAAATACATCTGAGAATCAGGCTATATACAGAAAGGTCAGAGGAAAAGTGAAAAAGAAAATAAGATGGGCAAAGAGAGGGTATGAGAATAGAATGACAGCCAACATAAAAGGTAATCCGAAAGTTTTCTATAGGCATATAAATAGTAAAAGGATAGTAAGAGGAGGGGTGGGGCCGATTAGGGACCAAAAAGGAGGCAGAGGGTATGGCTGAGGTACTAAATGAGTACTTTGCGTCTGTCTTCACCAAGGAAGAGGATGCTGTCATGGACATAGTGAAGGAGGAGGTAGTGCAGGCACTTGGAAGTATAAAAATTGATAAAGAAGAGGCGTTAGAAAGGCTGGCTGTACTTAAAGTAGATGATTCACCAGGAGCGGATGGGATGCATCATAGGATGCTAAGGGAATTGAGGGTGGAAATCGCGGAGGTACTGGCCATAATATTCCAATTCTCCATAGATACAGGGGTGGTGCCAGAGGACTGGAGAGTTGCAAATGTTACACCATTGTTCAAAAAAGAGTGTAAAGATAAACCCAGCAACTACAGGCCAGTCAGTTTAACCTTGGTAGTGGAGAAGCTTTTAGAAACTGTAATCAGGGACAAAATTAACAGCCACTTGGATATGTATGGATTAATTAAGGAAAGCCAGCATGGATTTGTTAAAGGCAAATCATTTTTAACCAACGTGATCAAGTTTTTTGATGAGGTAACAGACAGGGTTGATGAGGGTAATGCGGTTGACTTAGTGTACATGGATTTCCAAAAGGCGTTCGACAAAGTGCCAGGTAATAGGCTCACCAGCAAAGTTGAAGCCCATGGAATAAAAGGGGCAGTTGCAGCATGGATTGGCTAAATGACAGGAAACAGAGAGTAGTGGTGATCATTTTTTTTTCAGACTGGAGGAAGGTATACAGTGGTGTTTCCCAGGGGTCGGTTCTAGGACCACTGCTTTTCTTGATATATATTAATGACTTGGACTTGGGTGTACAGAGCACAATTTCAAAATCTGCAGATGACACAAAACTTGGAAGTATAGTGAACATTGAGGAGGATAGTGATAGACTTCAGGAAGACACAGACAGGCTGGTGAAATGGGTGACACATGACAGATGAAATTTAATGCAGAAAAGTGTGAAGGTATACATTTTGGTAGAAAGAATGAAGAGAGGACATATAAACTAAATGGTACAATCCTAAACGGGGTGCACAAATCGTTGAAGGTTGTAAAAGCAGTTAAAAAGGCTTATGGGATCCTGGGCTTCATGAATAGAGTACAAAAGTGTGGAAATGATGATGAACCTGTATAAAACACTGGTTTGGCCCCAACTGGAGTACTGTGTCCAATTCTGGGCACCACACTTTAGGAAGGATGTGAAGGCCTTAGAGAAGGCGCAGAAAAGATTTACGAGAATGAGTCCAGGGATAAGGGACTTCAATTACGTTGATAGACTGGAGAAGCTGGGGTTGTTCTCCTTGGAGCAGAGAAGGTTGGGAGGAGATTTGATAGACGTGTTTAAAATCATGAGGGGTCTGGACAGAGTAGATAGAGAGAAACTGTTCCCATTGGCAGAAGGGTCGAGAACCAGAGGACACAGCAGATTTATGGTGATTGGCAAAAGAGCAAAGTCGACGTAAGAAAAAACTTTTTTTTCGCAGCGACTGGTTAAGATCCGGAATGCACTGCCTGAAAGGATGGTGGAGGCAGACTCAATCTTATTATTCAAAAGGGAATTGGATTAGTATCTGAAGGAAAAAAGAATTGCAGGACTACGGGGAAAGTACAGGGGAGTGGGACTAGATGAGAGTCGGCATGGGCTTGACAGGCCAAATGGCCTTCTTCCGTGCTGTAACCATTCTATGATTCTATGAAGATCTGCAGCCCCAGTTAATAAGGGCAACGGCACTATCAAAGGAAGTCGAGACAGCCACTGTTCAAAACTTCTACTTCCTCACCATTATCTTTCAGACACCCACCAGAGACTTGATTGGATTCAGCTGCTCTGCAGCAAACTGCTGCATTCGCAATGTAACTGAAGCTCTTTGCTGGATGCTATACCAGTTCATTGAGTTGAACATAAACTTCAAACAGGAAGACCAAAAGCAAGGTGGCATCAACCCGCTAACCTATTTTCTCAAAGATCAGGGCATTATTGACTGCTCCCTTATCATTAATGCATCTCCTCATACTCGAGGCCACCCATTTCACTCTCTCCTCCTCAACAAGAGTTCCTTCCTCAGTCTCTATGTTGATGTAGGTCAGTATCCTATGTTCAAAGATTCTGTGGGCCCTATAGCTGTTCGGCAACTATTTAGTTTGAAAATTCCTAGAGTGTATATGGGATGGTTTCCTGGGCCAATATGTATTTAATTGGTCTGCCATGTCTTTGATCTCCATTATAAATTTCCCTGATTCTGACTGCAAGGGACCTACGCTTGACTTTACCAATCTTTTTCTCTTCACATATCTATAGAAGCTTTTACAGTCAGTTTTTATGTTCCCTGCAAGCCTACCCTCATACTCTATTTCCCCCCTCTTAATTAATCCCTTTGTCCTCCTTTGCTGAATTGTAAACTGCTCGCAATCCTCAGGTTTGCTGCTTTTTCTGGCAAATTTATATGTCCTCTCCTTGGATCTTATGCTATCCCTAGAGATCAGGCCATCTTAGACTGGGTATTATGTAATGAGAAAGGATTCATTGGTTGTGCGAGGCCCCTTGGGGAGGAGCGATCATAATATGATAGAATTCTTCATTAAAATGGAGAGTGAAGTAGTTGATTCAGAGACTTGGGTACTGAATTTAAATAAAGGAACCTACAATGGTATGAGGCGCGAGTTGGCTAGGATGGATTGGGGAATGTTACTTAAAGGGTTGATGGTGAATAGGCAATGGCAAACATTTAAAGATCGCATGGATAAAGTACAGAATTTGTTCATCACTGTTTGGCATAAAAATAAAACAAAAAAGGTGACTCAACATTGGCTAACAAGGGAAATTAGGGATAGCATAAGATCCAAGGAGAGGACATATAAATTGGCCAGAAAAAGCAGCAAACCTGAGGATTGGGAGTAGTTTAGGATTCAGCAAAGGAGGACAAAGGGATTAATTAAGAGGGGGGAAATAAAGTATGAGGGTAGGCTTGCAGGAAACATAAAAGCTGACTGTAAAAGCTTCTATCGATATGTGAAGAGAAAAAGATTGGTGAAGTCAAGCGTAGGTCCCTTGCAGTCAGAATCAGGGGAATTTATAATGGGGATCAAAGACATGGCTGACCAATTAAATACTTATTTTGGTTCTGTCTTCACAAAGGAAGACACAAATAAACTCCCAGAAATATCGGGGAACATAGGCCTAGAAATTCGGTTGTTTGCGCCAGCGGTTAGCGCCTAAAGAGACCGAGAATTGGGGCGTTACCTAATGTTAGGGCGGGCGCAATGAAGATAGCGACAACTCCCATATTGACTATACATTTAACGCCTGCGCTAAGTGTTTGCGCGCGCCCGCGAGCGCAAGCACATAATGACGTCATTTCATGGTGCAACGCCTTTTAGGGGCGCCTGAGCGGATATTGGGTGGCGCCCGGAGCCTTAACGCCTAGCGCTATTAGTGACAGTTCGAAGGAGCGTTAGCAGGCCCTTCTCGGAGTCGGGGGGCGCTATTTATAGGGGACAGCTCTACTATGGAAGCTTCAGCCACTTGGCCTGTTCATTGCGATCGTTGGTGGAGAGAGTTGGGGAGCTACTGTGGAGCAGAGTTTTGGGATTTTAGCATTAGAGTACTTGGGACCCTCAAACCTGTCCGGAGCAGTTGGAGCACTAGACCTAACAGCCTTTTGACCAACTGGCATCGGAATGGGAGATGCTTTGGAGGGCGACGGGCTCCTGGCCGAACACTATGAAGGGGCAGAAAGACGGTGGGAGAGAGGGCCGGGATTGGCCAGAAGGAGGAGGGGCAATGGAGGTTGCCCAATCCGAGGGTATGCTGCGAGGGTCTTTAGGGGTCATACCTTGACATGTCGGAGGAGCAGTGTGTGCGAAGGCTCCGAATTGGGATGGACGTTGTTACTGAGCCGTGCCACCTGCTTACTGAGGATCTGCAGCCGCGTCAACGGTGCATGACCTCTCTGTCGGTGGCTGCTAAACTGACTGTTGGCCTCAATTTTTATGGCAACGGATCCTTTCAGTGAGCCATTGGGGACATTGCGAATATCTCTCAGGTTGCTGTCCACTGCTGCATCCGGCAAGTTACAGCTGCCCTTTATAGGCGAAGGCGTCAATTCATCACCTTCCCTCTGACCCTGGAGAAGCAGGCGGAGGAGGAGGAGGAGGAGGAGGAGCATGCGGACGAGGAGGAGGAGGAGCAGGAGGAGGAAGATGGAAGGGCTCCTGAAAGTGGAAGGGCCATCCATCACTGGCTCATGAGGAGTCGTCTCGAGGCCCCTCTGGCGGAATGATGAGTGTCTTAACTGCTGCACACTTTGGATGTTTGAAAGCATCTGAAGGCCAGCATCACTGTAATTATTCACGTACACCATAGCACATTTAAACTTCTCTTTATTGTCACAAAAGTCTTTCATTACAGCAAAACAACGTCATGTGAACAGAAACCATAACAAACAAAATAACAGTAAACTCTTCGGCAAAGCCGCCAAACTGAACAAACTATTTCCAACAATTCCAACAGGTGAGGGTCTCCTTGAGTTTGGCCAAAGAAACGTCTCAGGACCTCCCTCTACTGCTGGCCCCTTGATGGAGAACGACTTCTCTTTCGCGCTCGGCCCCTTCCCTCCCTGCTGCTCCTACGTAATTGAACCCCAGTGGCGGGGTGAAGGCTGGGGGATGCCTGCTGACTGTGTGGACGTGCAGAAGCCCCTGAGGGACGGCCTGGCTGACCTCTGGGCTTGGAGGGTGCGGACGCAGGATGCTTGATCTGAGCATGGCTGGAAGCAGTGTGCACTGCAGGTGGTGGCAGCTGCACTGCAGATGTGCCAGCGCTGGCATGTGGAATGGTCACCTGCTGAGAGAGGACACCTGCACCATTGTCGGACGACACACTGGCTCTCTGAGGGGACTGGCTCGGCTCATCCGCCACAATCGCATGCTCCACTGATTCCTGGCCTTGTATGGGACTGGAAGGGCCCGGGGTGATCCTAGCTGATGCAGATAGGGTGGCTGCAGTGAGAGTTAGCGTTGCCTCAATCTGGGTGTGGACGAGGCCGGCAAGTGACTGCGTGGCAGCAGTGAGGACCTGTGAGCCAGGTGCCAGTGCTTCGGAGAAGCCCTGGACAGTTCTTTCCATTGCTTCAGACAAGGCCGGTGCTGACCGCTCCACTGCCTCGGACAAGCCCTGGACAGACCTTTCCAGGGATTGCCCGAAGCCCTGAACAGTCCTTTCCATAGCGGCCTTGAAGCCCTGGACAGTCCTCTCCATTGTTGGTCCAAAGCCCTCGACAGACCTCTCCATTGTTGCCCCGAAGCCCTGGAGAGTCCTGTCCATTGTTGCCCTGAAGCCCTGGAGAGTCCTGTCCATTGTTGCCCCAAAGCCCTGGAGAGTCCTCTCCATTGTTGCCCCGAAGTCCAACACACTCTTTGCCAGTGTACCTATTGACTGAGGCATCCTCCCCACTGCAGCCATCAGCTCAGTGTGCCTGAGCCGGGCCTGGGTGCTCATTTCAGCCAGGCGACACACCTCCTCTGCACTCTGTGCAGCAGTCATCACTACCTGCCTTGCCCTCCGGGGAGACGGTGGGCGAACTTGGCTACCCCCCTTGCGTTGCTGCATGCCGCTTGGTCCGGCAACTGCCTGATCATCAGAGCGCACCCCCCCTCCCCTCCAGGGAACTACTATCCCCAGTCTGTACATGTGTATGCTCCTCTGAGATTGGAGCGGATGGTCCAGCTTCCTCCTGATCCTCACCTCCGGAGGCACAGGCACTGGCAGCTTCAGGGCATGGAGCCCCAGTTGGTGATGCATCATCTGAAAGCAGGGAGGTGGAAGAGTGGCTTTAGCAAAAGGACAGGTTGGCGGAAAGGCATGGCAGATTGTGGCACAATGAGGAAGCATGCTGGTGGGGGGACCAAGTGGAAGGAGACAGTTGCAAAAGGTGAGAGCCTTACCCGCGCTGTCGAGAATGGGGTCGGCAGCTGCAGTGGTAACAGGACCAGACAGACATCCTCCAAGAGTCTGGTGCACTGTCTCCTCGAGATCCGTGAGAGTGACCACTTGTGGAGGTCCGCCACCGGTTCGACGCTGCTCCTTCCGCATCATCGCCAGCTTGGACTGCAGGGGAAAGAAAGGGAAGTTCTGTAACATGATGCCTTGAGAGATCATCTCATGCCCCCCATGGTGCAAGAGCCCTTACATGATGCCTTGAGAGATCATCTCATGCCCCCCATGGTGCAAGGGCCCCTACATGTGGCCTTGAGAGATCATCTCATGCCCCCTATGGTGCAAGGGCCCTTACATGTGGCCTTGAGTGAAATGTCCATGTGTGTGCCCAGAAAGGGCCATGGGTGCTTGCTGACAGATGGCCATTGGGGCATCATGGCAACAGGGTCCTCGAAGTTAGGTGCAGATGGAGGGAATCAGAAGTTTGCATAACCAACACTCACCCTAACGACCCGAGTGAGGTCGTTGAATTTCTTCCTGCACTGAACAGGGGTCCTGGTCACCAAGCTGTTGGAGTTGACCCTCTGAGAAACCTCCCTCCAAGATCGCCGGTAAGCCTTTTGATTCGGCCTCTTGCCATTGTCAGGATACAGAACATCTCGATGGCGCTCAACTGCAGACACCAAGTGGTCCAGGGCCTCAGTGCTGAAGCGCTCTGCTCTCTGTCTCACCTTCTCCATCCTCACCAAGTTTCTTGCGCCAGAGAAGGGCGAGCACCGATTCTGAGGCCTACAGGGCGTTGAGTGTAGCAGCTCAGGCTGACTGACCCACCCCTTTAAGAGCCGGCCGGCGCCTGGAAGTCTCGTGGTTTCCAGTAATTGAGATCACCTGCGCTGCGCCCGTCCGTGACGATATTGGGTAGCGCCTGAACTTTTGCGCCTTAGGAGCCCCATGCAACGTCTGAGTTAGCGCCTCAATCCCCTTTGGGGGCGATGCAACCCAATATCTCGCCAGGCAGCGATAAGTTTCGTCTGGCTATAAACTTTGCGCAGCGCCAGTTCTAACGCCTCAAGCGGGGCTATACCCAATTTCTAGGCCATAGGGTCCAATGAGAGGGAGGAACTGAATTAAATCAGTATTTGTGGGGAAATGGTGCTAGGGAAATTGCCAGGATTGAAGGCCGATAAATCCCCAGGGCCTGATAATCTACATCCTAGGGTACTTAAGGAAGTGGCCCTAGAAATAATAGATGCATTGCTGGTCATCTTCCAAAATTCTATAGACTCTGGAACAGTTCCCATGGATTGGAGGGTAGCTAATGTAACCCCAATATTTAAAAAAGATGGTAGAGAAAAAACGGGGAATTACAGACTGGTAAGCCTGACATCGGTAGTGGGGAAAATACTAGAGTCCATTATAAAAGATGTAATTGCAGAGCACTTGGAAAACAGTGACAGGATCGGACAAAGTCAACATGGATTTACAAAAGGTAAATCATGCTTGACTAATCTACTGGAATTTTTTAAGGATGTAACCGGTAGTATAGATAAGGGAGAACCAGTGGATGTGGTGTATTTGGACTTTCAGAATGCTTTCGATAAGGTCTCGCATAAGAGATTAGCATGCAAAGTTAAAGCACATGGGATTGGGGGTAAGGTACTGACTTGGATAGAAAACTGGTTAGCAGACAGGAAGCAAAGAGCTGGAATAAACGGGTCTTTTTCTGAGTGGCAGGCAGTGACTAGTGGGGTACCGCAGGGATCGGTGCTAGGACGCTAGGACCCCAGTTATTCACAATATATATTAATGATCTAGACGAGGGAACTAGATGTTTGCAGACGACACAAAGTTGGCTGGGCGTGTGTGCTGTGAGGAGGATGCAGAGAAACTCCAGTATGATTTGGTCAGGTTGGGTGATTGGGCAGATGCATGGCAGATGCAGTATAATGTTGATAAATGTGAGGTTAGCAAGATTATTGCAGTGTTGGATTATCTCTCCTTTATTGTTCAGCAAATGTTATGGAATACCTTTCCAAAAAAACATCACCTTCAATCTGAAGCCATTGCACAGTTATATCTGTGTCAGTATAGGGTTCTGTATGGATCGTGATGATAATATCTGCAATACCTTAAACTATCAAAATGAAATATGCACGTACAATGCATGATAAGGCCTGCAGCATTTCTGCATTATGTTGGTTTGCTATCCTTGCCTGAGTCCAAAGATTAGGTTCAAGTTAAACTCCAGAGACTTGAGCATATAATCTAGGGTGGCGCTTCAGTGCAGTTCTGAACTGTCGGAGGTGCCATCGTTCAGATGAGACATTAAACCAAGGTCCCGTCTGCCCTTCAGGTGGATGTAAAAGATCCGATGGCACTATTTCGAAGAAGAGCAGGATAGTTTTCCCTGGTGTCTTGGCCAATATTTATGTCTCAACCAACATCACTAAAATAGATTATCTGGTCATTATCTCATTGCTGTTTATGGGACCTTGCTGTGCACAAATTGGTACATCCATAGGTCATGAAAGGCACTATATAAATGCTCGTTCCTTCCTTCCTTCCTTCCTTCCTTCCTTCCTTCCTCCCTCCCTCGGTCCCTCCTTCCCTCCCTCACGTTGAGAGATAAGAAATTATGTCGTTGAATGTTACAAGCAGCCACTAACTGGGCATTCTGATTTCCTTAGCTGCATTCAGGGTGCATTCATAGGTACTGGTAATTAAGCAGCTTTGTAACTGCTTGAAAAAATGTGAACATAGACAGTGCCATATTACTGGATAGAACAAGCACTCACCTGCTCGTTCTATTAGAATGGGAATCGAGGATAAATTTACCAATCTGCACTCCCAGCACGGAGCCCGCTCATAGGGAGTGCTGTTGGAGATAGGACAACGATACGAAACTGAAGATTTTAAAGCTCCCTCCCTATGTCAAGCTCTTTGCTGCAAACACAGTTTTGGCGAATTTATCCTAATGTAATCAGTTTTTATAGTTTGCCTTGAATCTTGGGGGTAAAAATTTGAGTCTTCAGCACCACATGGTAGCGTCACGAGATGGTGCTAAAATGCGCCAGCAAGCTACCGTCAGCTGGTGGGGGTTCCAGCGATGGGTGCCATTTTCGAATTGCCGGTAAACTCGATTGCCAGGGACATTTAAATCACAGAGACCATGACGTCAGTGAGTGTGCAACACTCACTTGATGCCCGATCTCCTAATTTGGTTTTGGCCACTGCAGTTACCAGCTGGAGAAAGCAACGACAGGTTGAGGTGACGGCTCCAGCGATGATATTTAAAGGGACCCTCACCAATCACTCGCACCGGACAGTGTTTTGAAGTTTGAGTGGCTGTGTGCTACCTCTTGCAACTGCAAGAGTTTTCTTTAGTTATTTCAAGGTTATTTGGTATCAGGGAATGTTCTGGTATGTACAAAACTCGCTCATTATTTTTGAAATGCTTCAAACTACAACACTTGCTAAAAGTCATGGGGGCTGTACTGGCAGTTGATCTCGCCCTCCAGGATCTACTGCAGAGTGATCGGAGGCAGCGAGAAAGATGGGAACATGTGCACAGAGTGAGGAGGAGAGCCATCAGAGCTTTCAACAGGAGGATTTACCCACCTGGGGTCTTTCAACAGCACTTCTCCTACCTCCAATTAAGCGAGGAGCAATGTATTAGGAGGCTCCGCTTCACAAAGGAGGTGGTCACAGAACTCTGCCACCTCCTGCAATTGGACCTCCAGCCTCAGACCAGGACAACCACAGCTCTCCCAGTGGCATTCAAGGTCACCATCACCCTCAATTTCTTCACCAGCGGATCATTCCACTCTACAGCAGGAGACATATCTAACATCTCACAGTTCACCGTCCATCGCTGCACCCGGGAGGTCACTGAGGCTCTCTACACCAGGAGAAGGGATTACATTGGCGAGTCATCAAAGAGTGCTGTGAGTTTGGGTAAGTGTGAGAGTTCTTTAATTGTTATTTCTCTTTAAATCATTCTTGATAAGATTACTTAAGCAGTTTAAGTAAAGGGGAAAAGTTAAATATTTGGGATTCTGTTGGTTTAAGAAGAGTAAAACAAGGTTACACTGCAGTAGGAGTAAATTGGCACAGCAGGCAGTGGAAACCAGTTTTCAAACCAATCAGCAGGGGTGACTCATTTGGCTGTAAACAAACAAACAGTATAAAAAGACCATTGCTAGTGTGAGCAAGCACCGAGTGCGAGTCATCAAAGAGTGCTGTGAGTTTGGGTAAGTGTGAGCGTTCTTTAATTGTTATTTGTCTTTAAATCATTCTTGATAAGATTACTTAAGCAGTTTAAGTAAAGGGGAAAAGTTAAATATTTGGGATTCTGTTGGTTTAGGAAGAGTAAAGCAAGGTTACACTGCAGTAGGAGCAAATTGTGAGTTAGGGTAAGTGGGGTGTTAGGTGCTCTTTTCAAACTTTAACTCTGTGGGTTGTAGTTAATAAGGCCTTTCTGGTGCATAGTGACTGTTGATAAACCATTTAACTGGTGTAACTAGAGGGATTGATTTAATTTAAATCCAATTAATTAAAGGGGATACTAGCATCTAAAATCGGGCAGAGGGTGTCCATAACTAACAATAAAAAATGTAATTAATTACATAGAATGGAGCAGGTGATGTGTTAATGTTGCGAGATGTGGGAGCCGGTGAACCCCATTGAGGCTCACGGTGATTACGTCTGTGACAAGTGCCTGCTGCTACAGAAACTCTAGCTCCGTGTTGATGAGCTGGAGTCTGAGCATCAGACACTGCGACACATCAGGGAGGGGGAGAAGTACCTGGACCCTGTGTATCAGGAGGTGGTCACACCTATGAAGTTAATTAATTCAGATGTAGCCCATGGTCAGGGACAGGACGGTGTGACTATGAGTGAGGCAGGTACGGGGATCCAGGAGGTAGAGCTGGAGGAGCCGCAGCCCTTGCACTTGTCCAACAGGTTCGAGGTTCTTACTCCCTGTGGGGACAGGAGCAGGAACTGCAGGGAGGATGAGCAACCTGGCCACACCACCATGGAACAGGGGGCCATTCAAGAGGGGGGAGTAAATAGAAATGCTGTAGTGGTAGGGGATAGTATTATTAGGGGGATAGATAGAGTTCTCTGCAGCCGAGAGCGAGAGTCCCGAAGGCTGTGTTGGCTACCCAGTGCCAGGGTTAAGGACATCTCCTCTGGGCTGGAAAGAAACTTGCAGTGGGAGGGGGTGGATCCAGTTGTCGTGGTCCATGTTGGTACATATGATGTAGATAGGACTAGGAAGCCAGTTCTGTTAAAGGAGTATGAGCAGCTAGGGGTCAAATTAAAAAACAGATCCTCAAGGGTAATAATCTCTGGATTATTACCTGAGCCACGAGTGAATTTGGCTAGGACAAATAAAATTAGAGAGTTAAATGCGTGGCTCAAAGACTGGTGTGGGAGAAATGGGTTTTGCTTCCTTGGGCACTGGCATCAGTACTGGGGCAGGAGGGAGCTGTTCCATTGGGACGGGCTTCACTTGGCCAGTGCTGGGACTAGAGTCCTGGCGGATCATATAAATGGGCTGTAGAGAGGGCTTTAAACTAACTAGTGGGGGGGAGGTTCCTAGAGAGCAAATAATAAAAATGACAACAGAGAAGGTCATAGACTTAGGTAGCAGTGGGGAAATTAAAAACCAGAGCATGTCAGGAAGGGGTAGAAGGTATGGAGTAAAAGGTAAAGTAATAAAAAGGGCAAAAGCAGGAACTAAGTGTCACAAAACATATTTGAAAGTTCTCTATCTGAATGCACGTAGCATTCGTAACAAAATAGACGAGTTAATGGCACAAATAACTACATATGGGTATGATCTTGTGGCCATTACAGAAACATGGCTGCAGGGTGACAAAGCCTGGGAATTAAACATACCAGGTTATTTAACGATCAGGAAGGACAGGCAGGAAGGAAGGGGAGGTGGGGTGGCTATGTAAATAAAGGAAGGAATCACTGTAATACAGAGAAATGATATTGGGTCAAAAGATCAGGATAATGAAACAGTTTGGGTGGAGGTAAGGAATAATAAAGGGAAAAAAACATTAGTGGGTGTAGTCCATAGGCCTCCGAACAGTTGCAACTCTGTTGGATGGAGTATCAATCAGGAAATAGTTGAGGCTTGTAATAAGGGAACATCAATATTATGGGGGATTTTAACTATCATATTAATTGGACAAATCAAATTGGGCAGGGCTGCCTTGAGGATGAGTTCATTGAGTGTATTAGGGATGGGTTTCTTGAGCAGTATGTAACTGAACCATCCAGGGGGCAAGCAACCTTAGATCTGGTCCTGTGTAACGAGACAGGATGAATTAAAATGTCCCAGTAAAGGATCCCCTTGGAATGAGTGACCATAACATGGTTGAATTCCATATTCAATTAGAGGCTGAGAAGGTTGGATCTCAAACAAGCGTGCTAAGCTTGAATAAAGGAGACTATGAAGGTATGAGAGCGGAATTGAGAATAGTGGATTGGGAAAATAGATTAAAGGGTAAGATGATACATGATCAGTGGTGTACATTTGAGGAGTTATTTTACAACTTCCAAAAAAAAAATATTCCACTGAGAAGAAAAGGGTGTAAAAGAAAAGACAGCCATCCGTGGCTAAGTAAAGAAATTAAGGATAGTATTCGACTAAATACAAGGGCATATAAGGCAGCCAAATCTAGTGAGAGGATAGAGGATTGGGAAAACTTTAAAAGACAGCAAAAAATAACAAAAAGATTGATTAAGAAAGGGAAGATAGATTATGAAAGTAAATTAGCAAAAAATATAAAAACAGATAGTAAGAGTTATATATAAAGAAAAAGGATGGCTAAAGTAAATGTTGGTCCCTTAGAGGATGAGACCGGGAAATTAATGGTGGGAAATATGGAGATGGCAAAAACACTGAATGAATATTTTATATCAGTCTTTACAGTAGAGGACACTAAGAATATCCCAACACTGGACAAACAGGGGGCTATAGGGGGGGAGGAGCTAAACACGATCAAAATCACTAAGGAAGTGGTGCTCGGTAAAATAATGGGACTCAAGGCGGATAATTTACCTGGACCTGATGGCTTACATCCTAGGGTCTTGAGGGAAGTAACGGTAGGGATTGTGGATGCATTGGTAATAATTTTCCAAAACTCCCTGGACTCAGCAAAGGTCCCGGCAGACAGGAAAACTGCTAATGCAACACCCTTATTTAAAAAGGGCAGTAGACAGAAGGCTGGAAACTATAGACCGGTTGGCCTAACATCTGTGGTAGGTAAAATTTTGGAGTCCATTATTAAGGAGACAGTAACAGGACATTTGGATAATCATAATTTAATAGGACAAAGTCAGCATGGTTTTATGAAGGGGAAGTCATGTTTGACAAATTTGCTGGAGTTCTTTGAGGAAGTAACATACAGGGTGGATAAAGGGGAACCAGTGGACGTAGTGTATTTAGACTTCCAAAAGGCATTTTACAAGGTGCCACACAAAAGATTATTGCTTAAGATAAAAAATCACGGGATTGGGGGTAATATTCTGGCATGGATAGAGGATTGGCTATCTAACAGAAGGCAGAGAGTTGGGATAAATGGTTCACTCTCAGACTGGCAATCAGTAACTAGTGGTGTTCCGCAGGGGTCAGTGCTGGGTCCCCAACTCTTTACAATCTATATTAACAATTTGGAGGAGGGGACCGAGTGTAACATATCAAAGTTTGCAGATGATACTAAGATGGGAGGGAAAGTAGTGAGTGAGGAGGACATAAATAACCTGCAAGGGGACATAGACAGGCTAAGTAAGTGGGCAGAGATTTGGCAGATGGAATACAATACTGGAAAGTGTGAGGTTATGCACTTTGGCAGGAAAAATCGTAGAGCAAGTTATTATCTTAATGGCAAGAAACTAAAAAGTACTGAAGTACAAAGGGATCTGGGGGCCCTGGTGCACGAAACTCAAAAGGTTAGTATGCAGGTGCAGCAAGTGATTAAGAAGGCCAATGGAATGTTGGCATTCATTGCTAGGGGGATAAAATATAAAAATAGGGAGGTATTGCTTCAGTTGTACAAGGTATTGGTGAGACCGCACCTGGAATACTGCATTCAGTTTTGGTGTCCATACTTAAGAAAAGACATACTTGCTCTCGAGTCAGTACAAAGAAGGTTCACTCGGTTAATCCCAGGGATGAGGGGATTGACATATGAGGAGAGGTTGAGTAGATTGGGACTCTACTCATTGGAGTTCAGAAGAATGAGAGGCGATCTTATTGAAACATATAAGATTGTGAAGGGGTTGGATCGGGTGGATGCAGGGAGGATGTTCCCGATGATGGGTGAAACTAGAACTAGGGGGCATAGTCTTAGAATAAGGGGCAGCTCTTTCAAAACTGAGATGAGGAGGAACTACTTCACTCAGAGGGTGGTAGGTCCATGGAATATGCTGCCCCAAAAAGCTGTAGAAGCTACATCATTACATAAATTTAAAACAGAAATAGACAGTTTCCTAGAAGTAAAGGGAATTAAGGGTTACGGGGAGCGGGCAGGAATTTGGACATGAGCCTAGGTTCCGATCGGACATGGCCCTGTGGGTAGCAGAGTGGGCCCAGGGGCCGTGTAACCTGATCCTGCTCCTATTTCATGTGTCTAATTCTGTTAGATTCAGGAGATGGTTCTGTGATAGTAGATTAGCGGTTAGGATCAGATCAGCCATGATCTTATTGAATGGCGGAGCAGGCTCGAGGGGCTGATTGGCCTACTCCTGCTCCTATTTCTTATGTTCTTATGTTCTTATGTTCCCTCTCCCCAGAGAGAAGCAGAATGTGTGTGCATGTGGCTTTGCCAGGATAGCGGGCTTCCCCATGGTGCAGGGCACCATTGACTGCAACCACATGGCTTTGCGGTGGTCGCATGACAATCCTGAGATCTTCTGTAACCTCAAAGGCTACCACTCACTTAACGTGCAGTTGGTGTGCGAACACGCAGAGCAAATCCTGTATGTCAATGCACGCTATCCTGGCAGCAGTCATGATGTCTGCATCCTGTGCCAGTTCGGTCTGCCAGCATTCTTCCAGCCACCACGTCAAGCTTGATGTTGCTGCTTGGAGACAAGGCTATCCACTCTCCACCTGGCTCATGGTTCCCCTCTGCAACTACAACATTCATGCCCAGCATTCATATACTGAGAGCCATGCTGCTACCAGGAACATCATCAGCCTCCTGAAACAACGGTTCCGCTGCCTTCATTGATCAGAAGGAGCCCTCCAGTATTCAGCTGAGCAGGTGTCCCATTTCATGGTGGTCTGCTGCATGCTCCACAACTTGGCCATCATGAGGATGCAGCCCTTGCCACCAGCGATTGCGGGGCCACCTCAGAAAGAGGATGTGGCAGAGGAGGATGAGGATGAAGAAGATGAGGAGCAGAAGGATGAGGAGGAGGAGGAACAGGAGGGCGGGAGGAGGCAGGCAGTCAACTGGCCTTCCAAACAGGCTGGCCATGACCAGCTCATCAGACTCTGATTCACATGATTGAAACCCCAGATCCCCATTGCTCACCACATCCACATCATAATATCCTTGTCTCATGGTATATCACAACACTGAGTGCAGCGAGCACAGAGTGAACTGGGAGTTTGGTAAGTGTGGGAGTTTTAAGGGTTAATCTCTTTTAAAATCTAGTGTTAATTACTAGTAGCTCTTAAGTAAGATCAGCTGTGTAAGTTAAAATTTATACTTTAAATTTTAAGTTTCTTCAGGCTTAAGCAGAGACAAACAAGCAAGATCTCCTGCTGGAGAGCTGCTGTAGTTAGTTAATTAGCTAACTGGATTGAACTGGTTCCTGAAACAGTAGCAGAGCAGTGCTGGCTCATCTGAATCACAACCAGTATAAACACAGGGGCCTGTGAGTGCAGCGAGCACAAAGTGAACAAGTGGGAGTTCGGTAAATATGGGAGTTCAGTGAAGTGGGGGAAGGAGGTGCTTGCTTTTCCTAACTTCTCCTGCAGAGCGGCGGCGGACCTGAATGGGAGCAGACCAAAGCCCGAGAGTGGGGATAAAAGCAGCAGCAGACCTGCATCAACAAGAGAAAATTGCAGTGTGACATTACAGGTAAGGCAGGTAAGTGATTGGTAGTGACTGTGGGCCAAGTTTTAAGTTACCATATAACATATAACAAAATTTTAAAAACTAAACTTAATTTAATAAACTAAATGAGGTAAATAATTTGATTAACACTAAACTAATTAATTAAATAAATAAAATAATGGGAGAATAGGAGATGTGTTGCTGCTGCAATATGTAGGAGCTTGTGGACATTTTTGTCCAGGGTGACTACATCTGCGGTAAATGTCTGCGGCTCAAGAAACTTCAGCTCCGAGTTGAAGAGCTGGAGTCCGAGCTGCAGACATTGCGAGACATCAGGGAGGGAGAAAGTTACCTGGACCTTTTGCTCCAGGAGGCAGCCACACCCCTTAGATTAAATACTTTAGAATTGACATGTGGTCAGGGACAGGAGGGTGTGACTGCGAGTGAGGCAGGTACGGGGATCCAGGAGGTAGTATTGCAGGAGCCTCAGTCCCTGCACTTGTCCAATAGATTCAAGGTTCTTGCAACCCTTGTGGACAAGTGTGGGGACTGCAGGGAGGATGAGCAAACTGACCACGGGACCATGGTACAGGGAGCCGATCAAGTCGGGGGAGTAAAAAGGAAGGTGGTTGTAGTAGGCAACAGTATAGTTAGGGGGATAGACACTGTTCTCTGCAGCCAGGAATGTGAGTCCCGAAGGCTATGTTGCCAGGGTAAAGGACATCTCCTCTGGGCTGGTATAGAAATTGGAGTGGGAGGGGGAGGATCCAGTCGTCGTGGTCCACGGAAGTACCAATGAAATAGGTAGGACAAAGAAAGAGGTTCTGCTGAGAGAGTTTGAGCAACTAGGGACGAAATTAAAAAGCAGAACCACAAAGGTCATAATCTCTGGATTATTACTGGAGCCACGAGCAAATTGGTATAGGGTCAATAGGATCAGGGAGATGAATGCGTGGCTCAAAGATTGGTGTGGGAGAAGTGGATTTCGATTCATGGGGCATTGGCACCAGTACTGGGGAAAGAGAGAGCTGTTTCGTTGGGACGGACTACCCCTGAACCATGCTGGGACCAGAGTTCTAGCGAATCGAATAACTAGGGAGGTAGATAGGGCTTTATACTAAATAGGTGGGGGTGGGGGGAGGATCCCGGTGGAGAGAAATCTAGAATGCTAAAGAGAAAAGACAAGGAAGCAGTGCAGGAAAGTGATTGGGGTAAAGATAACCAGATTGTGTCAGGAAGGGACAGAGTGTACAAACAAAGGAGTGCACGAACAAATAAGGTCCGGGTAAGAAAAAATGGTAAAACGACAAATAGGACCATGGTACAAAAATGTCAAGATGTCTAAAAAATGTTAAAAAGACAAATCTAAAGGCATTCTATCTGAATGCACAAAGCATTCGTAATAAGGTAGACAAAATAACAATGCAAATAGATGTAAACGGATACCATATAATTGCGATTATGGAGACATGGCTGCAGGGTGACCAAGGCTGGGAGCTGAATATCCAAGGATATTCAATATTTAGGAAGGACAGACAAAAAGGAAAAGGAGGTGGGGTGGCATTATTAGTAAAGGATGAAATCAGAACAATAGTGAGAAAGGATATTGGCTCAGAAAATCAAGATGTAGAATTAGTCTGGATGGAGCTAAGAAGCACCAAGGGGCAGAAAATATTGGTGGGAGTTGTCTATAGGCCTCCAAACAGTAGTGGTAATGTAGGGGATGGCATCAAACAGGAAATTAGAGATGCATATAACAAGGCTACTACAGAAATCATGGGTGACTGGCCAAACCAAATTAGCAATAATACTGTGGAAGAAGAATTCCTGGAGTGTGTACAAGATGGTTTTTAGACCAGTAGGTTGAGGAGCCAACTAGGGAACAAGCTATCCTAGATTGGGTATTGTGCAAGGAGAAGGGGTTAATTAAAAATCTTGTTGTGCGGGGTCCTTTAGGGAAGAATGACCATAACATGATAGAATTTTTCATTAAGATGGAAAGTGAAGAAGTCCAATTCGAAACTAAGGTCCTAAATCTAAACAAAGGAAACTATGAAGGTATGAGGAGTGAGTTGGCTATGATAGATTGCAGAGCTTCATTAAAAGGCATGGCGGTGGATAGGCAATGTCTAACATTTAAGGAATAAATGCATGAATTGCAAAAGTTATACATTCCTTTCTGGCGCAAAAACACAAAAGGAAAAGCGGCCCAACCATGGCTAACAGAAGAAATTAAGGATAGTATTAGACCCAAAGAGGAGTCATATAAAGTTGCCAGAAAAAGTAGCAAGCTAGAGGATTGGAAGCAGTTTAGATTTCAACAAAAAAGGACCAAGAGATTGATTAAGAGGGGAAAAATAAAGTATGAGAGTAAATTTGCAAGGAACATAAAAGTGGATTGTAAAAGCTTCTACAAGTATGTAAAAAGAAAAAGATTAATGAAGACATGTAGGTCCCTTACAGTCAGAAACGGGAGAATTTATAATGGGGAACAAGGAAATGGCGAGGCAATTAAACAAATACTTTGGTTCTGTCTTCACGGAAGAGGACACAAATAACTTCACAGAAATGCTAGGGAACCAAGGGTCTAGTAAAAAGGAGGAATTAAAGGAAATTAGTATTAGTAAAAAAATAGTGCTGGAGAAATTAATGGGATTGAAAGCCGATAAATCCCCAGGGCCTGATATTCTGTATCCCAGAGTACTAAAAGAGGTAGCCATGGAAATATTGGATACATTGTTTGTCATCTTCCAAAATTCTATAGATTATGGAACAGTTCCTGCAGATTGGAGGGTGGCAAATGTAACCCCACTATTTAAAAAAGAGGGAGAGAGAAAACAGGGAACTACAGCCTAACATCAGTAGTAGGGAAAATGCTAGAATCTATTATAAAGGATGTGATAACAGGACACTTAGAAAATATCAACGGGATTACACAAAGTCAACATGGAATTATGAAAGGGAAATCGTGTTTCACAAACTTACTGGAGTTTTTTGAGGATGTAACTGGTAGTATAGATAAGGGAGAACCAGTGGATGTGGTGTATTTGGCTTTTCAGAAGGCCTTCCTTTGATAAAGTCCCACATAAGAGGTTAATGTGCAAAATTAAAGCACATGGGATTGGGGGTAATATATTGGCATGGATTTAAAATTGGTTAACAGGCAGGAAATAGAGAGTAGGAATAAATGGGTCTTTTTCGGGGAGGTTATTAGTGGGGTACCACAGGGATCAGTGCTTGGGCCCCAGCTAGCCACAATATATATCAATGATTTGGATGAGGGAACCAAATGTAATATTGTGAGGGAATAAGCCATGTTCCAGACAGATACACCATAATATGCAGCGCAGGAAGGATGTTTCCCCTGGCTGGGGGGGTCTAGAATGAGGGGTCACAGTCTCAGGATACAAAGCAGGACATTTAGGACTGAGATGAGGAGAAATTTCTTTACTCAGAGTGTGGTGAACCTGTGGAATTCTTTACCACAGAAAGCTGTGGAGGCCAAGTCACTGAATATATTTAAGAAGGAGATAGTGTTGGAATCTGTGGATTCCTATCTAAATCACTGAGGTTGAGTCAGTTCAGTAAATTAACCGAATTTAATTAAACTGATGAACAAAACAAAATATGCAGGAGAAATCACAAACAGGTCTGTACAGTAGCTAGTTCCATGAGGACTGAACATAGAACCGCCCACCTCTGACGTCATGACGTCGTCACATTTCCTGCCACTCGGGGCACCACGTGACCAACATAATGACGTCATCGCGTTGTTTCAGGGATTTTACAGAAAGCTTGTTTACTCTCAGCAAACGGACCTAGGTGCTGTAACATTGCTTTAAAGACAGTTATTCACTTGTACAGGAGTTCCTTGGTGGTTTTACCACATGCACCCCCCCCAGAAGTGTCTTTAATCATCAAAGTCAATCGCAGAGGAGGTCGGACAATCCTGTTGGAATGACTCCGATATTCCCGGAGAGGAATGGATGGTGCAGTAGAGGAGCTGGGCCGCGGGGCCGATGGGCCAGGCGAAGCAGCCGCGGGCGGTCACCCATGACACGGCGGTTGCGCCGTTTCGACCGGCTGGTCAAGGTCCAGGTGTGCAGCCTTGAGGCGGTCCATGGAAATGTAGTCGGGCGTCCCGCCGACGTCCACCAGAAAACTCTTGGCGCCCGCCTTCAGCACCCGGAAGGGGCCCGTATAGGGAGGCATGAGGGGGTGACAGTGGGCATCGTGCCGGACAAAAACGTATTTAGCCCTCATGAGCTTTGGCGGGATATGCGACGCAGGCAGTCCATGCTGTGAAGTTGGAATGGGCCGGAAAGCGCGCGCTGTGGCTCGGTGAGCCTCCAGTTGTGCAGTGGCGGACAAGGGGCGCGTCAGCGATGGGAGAAACTCGCCGGGGACACTGAGCGGTTGGCCGTAGGCCAGTTCGGCGGCCGACGCCTGCAGGTCTTCCTTAGGTGCCATGCGCAACCCGAGCATTACCCACAGCAACTTGTCCATCCAAGCGGTCCCTTGGAGGGTAGCCCGCAGCGATGCCTTCAGAGAACGATGGAAGCGTTCACATAACCCGTTGGCCTGTGGGTGATAAGCTGTGGTGTGATGGAGCTTGGTGCCTAATTCTGAAGCCACGGCAGTCCACAAAGCAGAGGAGAACTGCGGCCCGCGGTCTGAGGAAATGTCCGACGGCACGCCGAAACGGGCATCCCAAGACAAAAGGGAAGCCCGGGCGACGTCCGCGGAGGTGGTGGACATCGATAGAATGGCTTCCGGCCATCTGGTGGTACGGTCGACAATCGTTAGCAGATGCGTGAACCCTTGTGATGGTGGTAGCGGGCCCACGAGGTCAATATGAATATGATCGAAACGCCGCTCCGGTACCTCGAAAACGGTGACAGGGGCTTTAACGTCGCGCTGCACCTTCGCTCTCTGGCACACGACACAGGTGTTGGCCCAGTCGCGCACATCTTTTCGCATTCCCTTCCAGACAAACTTGGATGCTAACAACTTCTGTGAAGCCCGCACCCCCGGGTGGGCGAGGTTGTGCATGACATCGAAGACTTTCCTGCGCCAGGATGACGGAACGATCGGGCGTGGGTCTCCCAGGGAGACACCGCAGAGCAAGGATGTGCCGTCGGAGTGGAAAAGTATGTCCACTGGCCACAGGCCGGACGGATCGGAACGGAAAACGTGCGTCTCCGGGTCATCCGCTTGGTCGACTGCCATTAATGAATAGCCGAGGCCCAGTTGGACGGCCTGGACGGCCGCACGCGAGAGGCAGTCAGCAACCACGTTGTCCTTGCCGGCCACATGCCGGATGTCGGTGGTAAACTCGGAGATGAAAGTGAGTTGCCGCTGCTGTCGGGCCGACCACGGCTCAGTCGTCTTGGCCATGGCAAATGTCAGGGGTTTGTGATTGACGAAAGTGACAAATTGGCGCCCTTCCAGTAAAAAATGAAAGTGGCGGATGGCCAGGAACAACGCCAACAGCTCTCGGTCAAATGTGCTATAGCTACGTTCGTTACTACGTAACTGGGGGCTAAAAAATGCCAGTAGTTGCCATGCTCCGTCGACCCATTGCTCTTGCACGGTGCCGATGGCGTAGTCCGACGCATCGGTCGTGAGCGCGATGGTGGCGCCGGGCAGCGGGTGCGCTGACATCGTCGCATTGGCGAGGGCCTCCTTCGTGTCCCCAAAAGCGCGGTCCATTACCGACTACCAGATTACCGGTTCTTTCCCCGGTTTGCCTCGGAGTGCCTCATAGAGCGGCCGCATGAGCTGGGTGGCCCGGGGAACAAAGCGATGGTAGAAGTTTACCATGCCAAGGAATTCTTGGAGCGCCTTGACGGATTGCGGCCGCGGGAACGCAGCGACGGCTGCCACTTTCACCCTGAGTGGCAGTGCCCCTTCCGCGGTGATGCAGTGGCCCAAAAAAACAATCTGCCTCAGTCCAAATTGGCATTTGTTTGGATTGACGATGAGGCCATGCTCCTGGAGACGGCAGAAAAGGACATGCAGGTGACGTAGGTGCTCCTCCTTTCACGCGCTGGCGACGAGGGTGTCATCGAGGTATACGAAGAGGAATTTGAGATCCCGGAGCACCGAATCCATGAGGCGTTGGAACGCCTGCGCCGCATTTTTAAGTCCAAAAGGCATCCGTAAAAATTCAAAGAGGCCAAATGGGGTAATGACCACCGTTTTCTGGACGTCCTGAGGGTGGACGGGCACCTGGTGGTACACGCGGACGATGTCGATCTTGGAGAACCACAACGTGCCGGCCAAATGGGTGGAATAGTCTTGAATATACGGTATCGGGTACCGGTCCGGAGTCATGACCTCGTTGAGGCACCGATAATCACCACAGGGCCGCCACCCACCGCCGGGCTTTGGCACAATGTGTAGTGGAGATGACCAGGGGCTATTGGAGCGGCGAACGATGCCCAACCGCTCCATAGTGGCGAGCTCCGCCTTCGCGGCCTCGAGTTTACTGGCCTCTAATTGCCGAGCCCGGGCGTAAACCGGGGGGCCGGTCGTCGCGATGTGGTGTTCAACACCGTGTTTGGCGGTCGCCGCAGAGAAAGTGGGTTGAGTGAGCTCCGGAAATGCCTTGAGCAGGCGGGCGAACTCGTCGGGTGGCGACTCGGTGCTGGCAACTGCGTGGGTCGCGCCGTAGCCCCGAAAACAGTGGATGGGGGCTCGTGAGGCGGCATGGATCAGGCGGCGATGACGAACGTCGACCAGTAGGTCATGCGCGCGGAAAAAATCAGCACCGAGGATTGCCAGTGGTATCATGGCGGTGATAAACTCCCAGTGGAAGAGTTGGCTGCCGAGACACAAACGGATACATCGTTTCCCGTACGTACGGATGGCACTGCCATTGGCGGCCTGTAGTGGAGGGCCGCGCCACCCAGAATGGACATCGATGACCGAAGCGGGGAGTATGCTGCACTGAGCGCCCGTGTCACATAAGAACCGCCGGCCCGAAATGGAGTCGGTGATGTACAACAATTTCCCGGAATCACCAACTGTTATTGTGGAGGTGAAACCGACCTCGGGGCTGCCCTTCCGGTCTCGCAATCGATGTTGCTGCTTTCGCGGTGCCGATGGCACGAATTTACACGGTGGCCGGCAGCATCTGGCTTTCTGACCGAAACGGGCGTGGTAGTAGCAAAAGCCGGTCTGTGGAGGTGCTGAGGCGGGGTTCTTGGAGGCGGGGCGCGTCGAGGTGGCACAATGCTGTTGTATCACCGCGTAAATGGTGTCGGCTTCGGCCGCGAGCGCCACACCGTCCGTAGTCGTTGACCTGGCCAGGGCCGCTTGTACCTGCGCAGGGAGCTGACTCAAATATTTCGCGAAATATAAAACACTGCGGTTCAGAACCGAGGAGGGTGAGCATGTGGCTCATCAACTCGGAAGGCTTAGCATCGCCTAATCCGGGGAGTGCGAGCAAACGACGTGCGCGTTCCGCCTTTGTGAGACCAAATACTTGCATGAGGCATGCCTTGAGCGTTTCGTACTTGTTTTCCACGGGCGGGGTCTCCAGCAGGCTGATAATGCGGGAAGCCGCCGAGCTGTCCAGTGCGGAGACCACATAAAGGTAACGGGTCCGATCCAGCACTATGTTTCGCAGTTGGAACTGAGCCTCCGCTTGAATGAACCAGGAGGCTGCCTGTTGTTCCCAAAATTGAGGGAGCTTCAAACTCGTTGCATTTACATCCATCTTGTTCTTGAGCTTGCCTCTGCAAAAATCGTCCGCGAAGCTTCGGGGGTCACCAATGTAGGAATCTGCTGATTCCTATCTAAATCACTGAGGTCGAGTCAGTTCAGTAAATTAACCGAATTTAATTAAACTGATGAATAAAACAAAATATGCAGGAGAAATCACAAACAGGTCTGTACAGTAGCTAGTTCCACGAGGAATTAACTTAGAACCGCCCACCTCTGACGTCATGACGTCGTCACGTTTCCCGCCACTCGGGGCACCACGTGACCAACGTGATGACGTCATCGTGTTATTTCAGGGTTTTTACAGAAAGCTTGTTTACTCTCAGCAAACGGACCTAGGTGCTGTAACATTGCTTTAAAGACAGTTATTCACTTGTACAGGAGTTCCTTGGTGGTTTTACCACAATAGCAAGATTTCTAGACACAAAAGGCATCAAGGGGTATGGGGAGAGAGCGGGAATATGGTATCGAGATAGAGGATCAGCCATGAACATATTGAATGGCGGAGCAGGCTCGAAGGGCTGAATGACCTACTCCTGCTCCTATTTTTCTATGTTTCAATGTTTCTAACATCCTCCTGGGTGCAAAGCTGAAATGAGAGACACCACAAAAGATTCCAAACACAATCAATAAATTTATCTATAATCATATCACGCATATTTACACTAATACTATTAACTAATCAGCCTTGTGCAATCCATTAGTGTCTGTCTTTGTGTGACCTTTCCTGTCCTAGTGCTCCTACACAGTACTCTTCCAGTGGCTGTATCATGACTGGTGGAAGGCTGCTGAATTTCCATGCGGGAGACTTCAGATGGCCTTGCATGATGACCTCGGCCAGCTGTGGACCTAGAAGGCCCAGCTGTGGACTGCACCACCTCGGCATGTGCGCTAGCAGTCTGGGCTTGCTGGCTGATAGGCAACGGCAAGGGCAATGGCAGAGTGGCAGTGGTGGGAGTAGGACTGCTGCCATCCTGAGACAGGATACCTTCTCCACTGAACCTACTGCCACTCCCTGGGGCAGCGCCTCAGCATTCCTAGCAATCTGCCGGAGCATAGATTTGTGGCCTGCTGCAGCACCCTGCAAGCCCCGGTTGACAGTGGGAAACATTGCATGAAAGCAGTCTGAGCATGGGTAGCCTCAAGCCGAGACTGCATCACTACGGTCTGAGCTTGGGTGGCATCATGCTGAGACTGCATGAGAGCAGTCTGAGCTTCTGCTGCAGCACTAAGATGTTGGGTCACTTCCACCTGTGCTGCAATGGAAACTGTGACATCGCTCATCGTGCGTGCCAGCACGTCTGGGTCATCACGGTCTCTCTGGGAGTGTACCAAATTTTCCAGACAGGAGATTGTGGACTCCATGCTCTGCATAGAGCCCCATGCAATGTTGGAGGCGGACTTCTCCATGCTCCTTGACATTGCTGAGAGACTCTATTGCAGGCTTTCCATTGCACCTATCATCTCCGTGTGCATACCTATCACCCTTCTTCTAAAGGCCTCCCCATCAAGGTCCTCATCTGAGTCCTGTGCAACAGAACTCACACGTGAACTCGCCCTCCGGGAAGCTGGCCCCCGAGCTACCCTTTCCCCCTGGCCTTGCTGCAGCCCACTTGTGCCCGGTGCCTCACCCTGTGCCGATCGCACTACTATACTACCCTCTAATGTAGGCGTGCTGCCGGTATCTGAGCTGGTGTCTGCAAGTGAGAGATGCAGTGACGCAGTGTCTTCTTCCTCCTCTTCTCCCCCCTCGCTCTCTGTGGTGCTCTCGGAGACAGGCTGATCGGGTGCTTGCTGATTATCTGAAAGCAGAAACATAGAAACATTGAAACATAGAAGATAGGAGCAAGAGTAGGCCATTCGGCCCTTCGAGCCTGCTCCACCATTCAATGAGATCATGGCTGATCATTCAAATTCAGTACCCTGTCCCTGCCTTCTCCCCATATCCCTTGATCCCTTTACCCTTAAGAAATATATCCAACTCCTTCTTGAATATATTTAATGAACTGGCCTCCACCGCCCTCTGTGGCAGAGAATTCCACAGGCTCACCACTCTCTGGGTGAAGAAATTCCTCCTCATTTCAGTCCTAAATGGCTTACCCCTTATCTTTAGACTATGACCTCTGTTTCTGGACTCCCCGGCCATCAGAAACATCCTTCTGTAAGGGGTTTTCCTCGAGAGATTTCCCTGAGGTTTCTCTCTCTAGAGGCCTCTCTCTCTTGCACAGTAAACCGGTTGAATGCTTGCCAGTAACTAACGCTGGTATAGAGAAGGAGACCCGAAATGACCCGACACTGTCTCGGGTATATGATTTGACGGTGAAGGGATGGCCAGCACATGGCGACTCACTGTTGCCAGGATTCTCATCCAGAAGAGAACAGCTGTCAGTATGCCAGGGGACCTTGATGTGTGGATCCCGAGTGGTAATTCCACCCAAGTTAAGGGAGAGAGTGCTCAATGAGCTTCACGAAGGTCATCTGGGAGGGGTGAAAATGAAAAGCCTTGCTAGGGCTTATGTGTGGTGGCCGGGGATCGATCAGCAAATCGAGGACCTGACAAAGAGCTCAGGATGCCAGAAGGTCCAAAATGCACCACCACATGCCCCTTTACACCCATGGGAGTGGCCCTCATCTCCATGGCAACGGGTGCATATTGATTTTGCTGGTCCATTCATGGACTCAATGTTTTTAATGGCCGTGGATGCGCACTCGAAATGGCCTGAGGTGATCAAAATGTCCTCCACCACCACGGAGAAAACTATTGCAGTCCTACGGACCATTTTTGCCAGGAACGGCTTGCCAGAGCAGATTTGCTCTGATAACGGACCACAGTTTGTGTCCGAAGAGTTTCGAAGATTTATGAAAAGGAATGGGGTAAGGCATTACACATCCGCCCCGTATCATCCAGCCACAAATGGATTGGCTGAGAGGTTCATACAAACCTTTAAAAAAGCAGTAAAGGCCATGTGCGATGACGACATTCCACTGCAGCATAAGGTGGACAATTTCCTGTTAGCCTACAGAAATGCGACACATGCCCCAGGCCCCGGCCATGATGTTCTTTAACCGAAGGTTGAGATCTCGTCTGGATTTGCTCAGACTAAATGTACGAAGAGATGTTGAGAGTAAGCAATTCCAGCACATCAATGAGAAGCCGACAAGGAGCTTCAATGAAGGGCAACCAGTCTTGGCCCGTGACTACCGAACAGAGAAATGGCAACCAGGAACGATATGCACACGGCAGGGGCCACTAATGTACACAGTGGACATTGGGGAGAGCATCGTGAGATGCCATGCTGACCAGATCCTAGAGTCACAGGAATGAGTCAACCCCATGCCTCGCCCATACGTACCTAGTGATGAACCCGACGTACAGGTAGCATCTACCCCAGAAACAGTAGCATCGGAAGCTGATGAACCAACCGACGACAGGGGGCCAGAATCACCTCCGCACCAAGAGCAAGACACTCAGGAAAGGCGCTATCCAGAAAGGATCAGGAAGCCTCCCCAAGACTGAATATATAAATAGACTATTTTCAGCTAATGTTGCATGTTAAAAGTGTTAATTGTAATTAGTTTGATATTTAATTGTTAAATGAGTGTTATGGTACTGTTAATCTAAAAGGGGAGGAATTGTAATGTTTGTACCTTTAAGGGGGGAACTATTTTCTACCACTGCAAAGTGGTTCGACCCACTCGCCCCTTAGATTCTATACTCTGGACTTTGGGGCAGGAACTACAATGTAGAGAAAACTCTTGTAGACCAAGTTTGATGAAACAAAATGAAATTTTATTGCATAAGGAAAAATATCAAATCAAATGCAAGCAGATAAGGGAGTACATGGGAGGGAAAAACACAAACAAATCATAACGACACACTACTAACTGAGGCATATATAAGCATCTTATACTCTACAAAGATCATCATGAAATAAGGAAACACACGGAACATCGAGGGACAACAACTCATGTTAATTGTACCCTTAAAACCCACCCCCTTATTAAACCTATCTAGATCTGATTGTGAAGGGCCAGAAACATGCTCACCAATCCCACTAGGAAGTGCAAGGTTTTGAAATCGAGTCTGTGTTTGGTCCTTTCAGGCGTTTCGTCTCCACGTGGATCGTGGAGCCCCTGTGAGCTGCGCCACACCTCTCTCTTGAGGTGGGGGTCGGGGGCAGCTGGACACCGGCGGGCCTGGATGTCGGCGGGGTCGAGGATCATCGGCGCGACCCTGGTTAGAGGAGCCTTGGGCTGGCTCCCATCACTTCTTCAGTTATCTTTTCTCTCTTCTCCCTAGCCGGGGTGGCTGGAAGGTTTCTCCTCTTGGGGTTTTTATTTTTTTGTCTCTTCTCCCAAGTTGGGTCGATGGCCTCTCGTTCCGGCAACGGCCCGGGGATGGTCGATGATCTCCCGATGTGCTTCCCCAGGGCGGAATGCTGGTTTCGAGACGGCCTTCTCGATGTTGGCTTTCTTCTTCCTCCTGCGAGTGCCTGCTTCTTCTTCTGGCTGTTCGGATTCAAACTCGACACAAGCTGCAACAGTCTCCAAGCTTGCAACTGTGTTCCAGCTCGACACTGTAACCCCCTCCAACTGTGACTCCAGTTATACCCTTTCTTGAGAGGCTTCACTTCCCGCCCAAAATCAGGTTAGTCTTTGTTTTATTTTTGGTGGGCTGGGAGCACAGTGGGGCAGTCATTATATTTTAAAATGTCCTAAACGGCTGGTAAGAGGCCCATCTCTGGTCTGGAATTACCTTCATTGTTTTTAATGTCCTGCTGATCTCGTTATCCAGTCCTGGGTGCTGTTCTCATGAATATGAAATTGTCCCCTTTTGTCTGGGTCAACATTTTGATGGCCTCTGTCTCCAGGCTGATCTTGACTCGATCTGCATCTAATCCATATGCATACGTGTGGGTCTGGTTTCGTTCTCTCAGAAACGGCTTCCAGAACTTACTGTGGTTTGAATCCACAAATCTGTCTGAGGTTGCGCAGGAACCATTTTAAAGTGTCCCAATAAGCTGGTCACATGGTATGGCGGCTATTTTGTATGCCCCTTTTTCTGGGCTTCTTTTAAAACAGTCTTTAAAATCATGGCCTCTTCTGCCATTTGACACTTATTAATATAAAATACAATTTTGTGAATCTTACACTCCCCCCTGATGATACTGTAACTTGCTTGAAGTATCATAATTATGGCTGAGCAAAATTATCTGACTTTCCACAATCTAACCATCCCCAGTATTTACCTATCTATGACCCCACGGCACATGCATTTCCCATTCAGAAAAATCTAGTGTACATTAAACATCTATAGATGGCAATACCTTGGAGTTAAAAATCTAACAACTTACTTCCAGGCATGGAGGGGGTCCTTGTACCCCTACATTACCTAGTGCCTACACATTACCTTTTTAATAATAACATCACATCTAATAAAACTTCAGTAATAAAAATAAAGTACATACACAAAAAATTCAAAATGCACATGAATACATATCAAAAATAATACAGAGGAGGGAGGGAAAATCTAAACTGTTGTGTATGTGCCTTTAAGAGAAGAACTGATTCTATACTGCAGTACCGGCAGTGACCACCCCTGTATATAAAGCCATAGCAGGCTTCTGTATTTCAGTCTTGAATTACTCTCTGTTCAGTAAATACCTGTTTTATTGTTCTCCTGCAGTCTGAGTATTATTGATCCTCGGACACTACACTGACGACGGGCAGGTTTGAACTCACCTGCAGTACTGCATCACCTCACGGAGATCTTTTCCCTGAAGAGAAGCTTCTTGGAGGTCGAAGTATGAAAGGCGGGCGTCGACCATGGGCAACCGCCCAGGGATCCATCGGAGAGTTGCAGGGGAGGCTGTGGAGAGCTGGGCCTGGCTCCCCAGTCGAGGTGTTCCAGCAAGTCATGCTGGTAGCAGGTAGTGCGCTGACCCTTCCGGACTGCGGTGGGCTCGGGCTCGATCGAGCAGCTCTGCAAAGGGGCCGTGCAGCGTCGTCGGGAGGAAGAGAGAGAGAGAGGGTGGAGCGCACAGGGCGCAGTCGGTGCTCAAGAACAGGGCATCGTGGAGAGGATAGAACGCGGGGAAGGAAAAGTGAGTCGCGCCGAAGCTGCGGGTCACCGCCATTAGAACGCTAGGAGCAGTGTGGCAGCAAGGGGAAGAAGGAAAAGCGCGGGAGGCGCCATTTTATTCCATTGGGGAAGAAGGAAAAGCGCGGGAGGCACCATTTTAAATCACCCAAGTTGCCGTAGAGTGGCAGTATCACTGCTTTCGACAATGAGGTAGAAGACTGGACCACGTATGTGGAAAGAATTGAAGTGTACTGCAATGCCAATGAGGTGGCCAATGGAAAGAAGGCGTCGGTATTATTAAATTTGACGGGCGCGAGAATGTACGGCCTATTGCGGAATTTAATTACCCCAGCTAAACCAATGGAGAAAAGTTTTGAAGAGATTGTTAATATCTTACAGGAACACCTAAACCCTACACCACTGCTGATAGCAGAAAGATTCAAGTTCCATAAAAGAAACCAGCACAAAGATGAGAACAATGCTGACTATCTTACGGAACTACGCAAGTTATCGAAGCACTGCCAGTTTGGAGCAGGACTGGCAGACACCTTGCGGGATAAGTTTGTCTGCGGGCTCCAGAGTGAAGGAACCCAGAAACAACTACTTTCGGAAAAGGACCTGACGCTCGAACAGGCTTTCAGCGTGGCAGTATCCTACGAAGCAGCAGCACGGGGAGCTGCGGAAATACAACAGAAACCACAGGAATACAGCACCAACGAAATGGCGTATGGAGCAGAAAAGTGCTATCGCTGTGGCAGAACAACCCATGATCAGAAGGACTGCTGGGTTAAGGACAAAGTATGCAGGCAATGTGGGAAAATGGGACATATAGCAAGAGTCTGCAGGTCGGGAAAGAAAACCAACACTACAAGAACTACTAAGGAAAAGTACAAGAAAGTAAAGAAATTGACAGACAGTAGTTCAGAAGATCAGGAGAGTGATAAGGACTCCGGGAGCAGGAGAGTAAGTTGTCTAAAGTTACACAACGTGATCGCAAAGGAGGATCACTGAACCATTTGGGTCACCCTCATGATAGCAGGGTCCCCAGTAAAGATGGAATTGGACACAGGATCAGCCCTAACTGTCATGAATCGACGAGACTATGAGCGGCTATTCTCACACTGATGCGCTATCAATTACTCATAAAAGACTGAGAGTTAGAAGAGTAACTAAAGGCTTTTATTAACAACAGAATGGAGGTCTGCCTCGCGTGGTCGACCGGTCCATGATACAAAGGGCTGGGGAGCAGTCACCTTTATACTAGGACCTGTGGGAGGAGTCAGCCGAGGCATGTCCAGGCATGTACACAGTGGAATACAAACAGGACAAACAGGAATACAAACAGTGGTTTACCACATTCACCCCTTGTTTAAAATTGAGTCCGGCGGGGTGAAGTGTATTAAAAGTTAGTGTATTGGAGTCTCTCCGGAGGTCTTGTCTGCCGCTGTGATCTGCGTGGCGACGGCAGGGGTAGTGAAGTTTCCGGCGTCGAGTCCAGCGTAGGCTGTGGCACAGGCGTGTCGTCCTCGTAGATGTCAAGCGGGTCGCGGGGCCCAGGCCTGCCGTCTGCTGGGGCTGGATATCGGATCGTTGGGGGGGGGTGGTAGTGGGTAGTGGGTTACTGCGGCCCCCGAGGGTGCAAGGTCTCTTATGGAGACTGTGTCCTCCCGCCCGTCCGGGTATGCGATGTAAGCATACTGGGGGTTGGCGTGGAGGAGGTCGACCCTCTCGACCAGGGGGTCCGTTTTATGGGTCCTCACGTGTCTTCTCAGTAGGACCGGCCCTGGGGACGTCAGCCATGGCGGTAGCGATGTCCCCGATGTGGACTTCCTTGGGAAGACAAACATTTTCTCATGAGGGGTGGCGTTAGTGGCAGTGCAGAGCAGTGACCGAATAGAGTGGAGCGCATCGGGTAGCACATCCTGCCAGCGGGAGGTTGGGAGGCCCCTAGACTTTAAGGCTAGCAGGACGGCCTTCCAAACTGTCGCATTTTCTCTTTCCACCTGTCCGTTCCCCCGGGGGTTGTAACTGGTGGTCCTGCTTGTGGCAATACCCCTAGTTAGCAGGTACTGACGGAGTTCGTCGCTCATAAATGATGAGCCCCGGTCGCTATGGATATAGCTGGGGAAGCCGAACAGGGTGAAGAGGTTGTTCAGACATTTAATGACCGTGGCACTGGTCATGTCCGGGCAGGGGAAGGCGAACGGGAAACGGGAGTACTCATCAATAATATTGAGGAAGTACACATTGCGGTCGGAGGAGGGGAGAGGCCCTTTAAAATCGACGCTCAGGCGCTCGAAGGGGCGAGTGGCTTTTATCAGGTGGGCCCTGTCTGGTCTATAAAAGTGCGGTTTGCACTCAGCGCAGACTTGGCAGTTCCTGGTCATGGTCCTGACCTCCTCAATAGAGTAAGGCAGGTTGTGGGCCTTGATGAAGTGGAAGAACCTGGTGACCCCCGGGTGGCAGAGGTCATTGTGGAGGGCCCGCAGTTTATCGATCTGCGCGCTGGCGCAGGTGCCACGCGATAGCGCATCCGGGGGTTCATTTAGCTTCCCGGGCCGGTACAAGATCTCGTAGTTGTAGGTGGAAAGTTCGATTCTCCACCTCAAGATCTTGTCATTTTTGATTTTGCCCCTCTGCTTGTTGTTAAACATAAAAGCAACTGAACGCTGGTCAGTGAGCAGGGTAAATCGTTTTCCGGCCAGGTAGTGCCTCCAATGACGCACAGCCTCCACAATCACCTGGGCCTCCTTCTCAACAGCGGAGTGTCTGGTCTCCGGGCCTTGGAGGGTTCGTGAAAAGAAGGCCACGGGTCTCCCCGCCTGATTGAGGGTAGCGGCCAGGGCAAAGTCAGACGCGTCGCTTTCCACCTGGAAGGGGATGGATTCGTCCACTGCGTGCATGGTGGCTTTGGCAATGTCCTCCTTGATACGGTGGAAGGCTAAGCGGGCCTCTGCCGTCAAGGGAAAAGAGGTGGACTTGATCAGCGGACGGGCCTTGTCCGCATAGTAGGGGACCCACTGGGCGTAATAGGAGAAAAACCCTAGGCACCTCTTCAGGGCCTTGAGGCAGTGGGGCAGTGGAAGTTCCATAAGGGGACGCATCCGGTCGGGGTCGGGGCCGATGACTCCGTGTTCCACAACACAGCCAAGGATGGCGAGGCGGTTTGTGCGGAATATGCACTTCTCCTTGTTATATGTCAGGTTTAGGAGTTGGGCGGTGCGGAGGAATTTTTCGAGGTTTGCGTCATGGTCCTGCAAGTCACGGCCGCAGATGGTCACATTGTCCAGATATGGGAAAGTGGCCTGCAACGCATTTTGATATACCATCCGGTCCATCTCCCTTTGGAAGACGGAGACCCCGTTGGTGACGCCAAAGGGAACCCTAAGGAAGTGATAGAGGCGGCCGTTTGCCTCAAAGGCAGTGTACTGGCGGTCCTCAGGGCGGATGAGAGCTGGTGGTACGCTGATTTCAGGTCAATGGTTGAGAAGACGCGGTACTGCGCGATCTGGTTGACCATATCAGCTATACGGGGGAGTGGGTAGGCGTCCAGCAGGGTGTAGCGATTTATTGTCTGGCTGTAGTCGATGACCAGGCGCTGCTTCTCGCCGGTCTTAACGACCACAACCTGGGCTCGCCAGGGGCTGGTGCTGCCCTCAATAATCCCTTCTTTCAGGAGCCGCTCCACTTTGGTTTTAATGAAAACCCTGTCCCCGGCACTGTATCGCCTGCTCTTTGTGGCGATGGGCTTACAGTCGGGGGTGAGGTTAGCAAACAGTTGGGGGGGGGTGACTCTGAGTGTGGAGAGGTTGCACCTGGTGCGCGGCGGGCAGTTTGGAAGCTGCTGGCTGCGGACTGTGAGTGGGGGTAGGGGTCCACCGTACGCCATCGTAACACTTTTAAGGTGGCACTGAAAATCTAACCCCAGCAGGACGGCAGCGCAGAGGTCCGGCAGGACCAGAAGTTTAAAATGATCGTACACGGTCCCGTCTACTACGAGTGTCACCACGCAGTAGCCGCCGATGTCCGCCGACTGGGACTCGGAGGCCATAGAAATCCGCTGTTGCGCAGGCAGGACTGGGAGAGAGCAACGCCGCACCGTGTCGGGGTGGATGAAGCTCTCCGTGCTCCCAGAGTCAAAAAGGCAGATTGTATCGTGACCATTTACCTTAATGTCCATTGTGGAACTGGCCAGTTGGTGCAGTCTCGCTTGGTCCAGTGTAACGGATGCCAGCGTAGGGGTCGGTGTGTCGCTGCGGGTATCAGATGAGGCGGTGTCGGGGGCCTGCTGCGTCCCGGCTGTCGTCCAAGATGGCGGCGTCCATGATCCCCATGTGGCTGGAGGCGTCCAAAATGGCTGCTGTACCGGTGATTTGCACATGGCCGGGGAGGTCCAAGATGGCGGCCCGCATGGCCCACATGCGGCGCTGCTGGGATTCGGGGTGGCTTTGGCCCTGCAGACACTAGCGTAGTGTCCCTTCTTCCCGCAGCCCGAGCAGGTCGCGTTTTTCGCCGGGCAGCGCGCTCTGGGGTGTTTTGCCTGGCCACAGAAGTAGCATTTCTGGCCTTGGGGCACTGCTGCCTGGCCTTGGGACACTGCTGCGGTAGTTGGGCCGTTGTTGGGGTGTGGCTGGGGTGGCACGGCGCTATGAGGCGGTCCTACCGTGTCCCAGGCTGTCATTCCCCGCGGCGTCCACGGTGCAGAGGAGTAGGCATCCATGCCCTGGTAGGCTGCATCCAACGATAGTGCGAGTTCAGAGGCCTTGTTGAGGTCGAGGTTACTCTGCTCCAACAGTCGCTGTCGGGTGTAATTGGATCTGTGGCCCGCTACAAAAGCGTCCCGGATAAGTTCCTCTGTGTACACGGCGGCCTTTACATCCTTACAACCACAGGCCCGGCCAAGCACAGACAGTGCCTGAAGGTATTCCACGGTCAATTCCCCAGGTTGTTGTTTACGACTCCCCAGGAGGTGCCTGGCGTACACTTCGTTCACTGGGCGCGTGCACTGGTCCTTGAGGAGCTTGATAGCGTCCGCGTACGAGGTCGCGTCTTGGATGACCGAGTACACTCGGTGGTTCACTTTGGAGGTCAGGACATCCAGTTTGTCCTCGTCCGATTTGATTGCTTCGGAGGCGGTCAGGAATTTTTCGAAACACTTAAGCCAGTGAGTAAACTTGGTGGATGAGTCCGCCTCCCGATGATCTAAGTCCAGGCATGCTGGTGTGAGGATCTTCTCCATTATAAAAAGGTTGTTAATAAAATTGATGCGCTATCAATTACTCATAAAAGACTGAGAGTTAGAAGAGTAACTAAAGGCTTTTATTAACAACAGAATGGAGGTCTGCCTCGCGTGGTCGACCGGTCCATGATACAAAGGGCTGGGGAGCAGTCACCTTTATACTAGGACCTGTGGGAGGAGTCAGCCGAGGCATGTCCAGGCATGTACACAGTGGAATACAAACAGGACAAACAGGAATACAAACAGTGGTTTACCACACACACATACCCTTGAAGGACACGTCCATTGTATTGAAGACATACATGGGACAAAAAGTCTACCCCCGAGGAAAAATAAAGGTGCCAGTTGAATACAACGGCAAGGAAACACAGAAACTGTATCTATATATACTACCAGATGGAGGACCACCATTATTGGGACGTGAATGGATCCGAAAAATACAATTGGATTGGCATTCCATTCAGGCGCTAACTGTGACTGATAAAAAGGATGATGACGTCACACCTGGTCAACTGTCAAAAATTCTAACTGACGTGAAAGAGGTGTTCTAACAAGGACTTGGGACTCTAAAAGGAGTAACGGCAATGATAAAAATCGAAGATAACGCAAACCCAAACTTTTTTAAGGCCAGACCGGTACCTTACGCGATCTGCCCAGCCATTGAAGCAGAGCTGGAGAGTCTGGAGCATTCGGGTGTGCTGCCCAAGGTGGACTGGAGCGAGTGGGCCACACCCATCATTCCTGTAATGAAGAAATCATTGAGCAGCACGCCTGGGGAACCGAAGAAGGTTCGCATCTGTGGGGACTTCAAGGTGACTGTGAACCCAGTCCTGCACATAGTACAATATCCACTTCCATGGAGAGAAAATATTTTCGCCTCACTATCTGGAGGGAAACTCTTTACAAAGATTGATTTGGCCCAAGCGTATCTACAAATGGAGGTGGAAGAAGCATCTAGGAAATACATCACGATAAACACTCACTCAGTACAATCGACTGGTATTCGGGGTAACATCAGCCCCGGCTATTTGGCAGAGGGCGATGGAACAAGTCCTGCAAGGGATCCCGGGGACCCAGTGTTATTTGGATGACATCCTGGTTATGGGCGAAAATGACAGTGAACACCTTGCCAACCTGGAGCAGGTGCTCACAAGATTACAGGAATATGGGCTACGAGCCAACCGCCCCAAATGCGAGTTCTTCAGGAGACAAATCTCGTATTGTGGCCACATGATTGATGAGGAAGGGTTGTATAAGTCGCCAGACAAGATTGAGGCTGTAGTCAAGGCTCCAGCACCGGAAAATGTGTCGCAACTGAGGTCGTTCCTCGGGTTGGTGAACTACTACCATAAGTTCTTGCCGAATTTATCTACAATTCTGCACCCACTGAACGCCCTACTGCAAACTGGAGTAACATGGAAATGGAGTGATGAGTGTAAGCGTGTCTTTCAGAAATGTAAATGGCTAATCACTTCAAAAGAAGTATTGGCCCACTACAATCCAACACTACCGATTCGGTTAGCATGTGATACGTCTCGCTACGGCATCGGAGCGGTGCTGTCACACCAATTCCCTGATGGTTCAGAGAGGCCAATACCCTTTGCGTCGCGCTTGTTAACCTCAGCCGAGCGTAACTACGCCCAGATTGACAGGGAGGCCCTCAGCCTGGTGTGGGGGGTGAAGAAGTTCAATCACTATCTGCACGGGCAGAAATTCACCCTACTGACTGATCATCAGCCCCTGGTCTCCATTTTTAACCCAAAGAAGGGCGTTCCGGTGATGACGGCGCAACGGCTGCAAAGATGGTCACTTTTTCTAGGGGCACATCAGTATGACATAGAGTACAAGGGTACAAAACAGCATGGAAACGCTGATGGGCTGTCGTGCCTACCGTTGCCTACGGTAGAGGAAGCACCTGCAGTGGACCCTGTTGAGATATTCCATGCGACCATAGTCGAATGTCTACCTGTTACAAACTCAAGTATGGAGAAGGAAACCCGAAATGACCCGACACTCTCTCGGGTCTATGATTTGACGGTGAAGGGATAGCCAGCACATGACGACTCACTGTTGCCAGCATTCTCGCCAAGGAGAGAACAGCTGTCAGTGTGCCGGGGGACCTTGATGTGTGGATCCCGAGTGGTAATTCCACCCAAGTTGAGAGATAGAGTGCTCAATGAGCTTCATGAGGGTCATCTGGGAGGGGTAAAAATGAAAAGCCTAGCCAGGGCGTTTGTGTGGTGGCCGGGAATCGATAAAGAAATTGAGGATATGACCAAGAGATGCACAGGATGCCAGAAGGTCCAAAACGCTCCTCCACAGGCCCCGCTACATCCATGGGAGTGGCCTTCATCTCCATGGCAACGGGTACACATTGATTTTGCTGGTCCGTTTATGTACTCAATGTTCGTAATCACTGTGGACGCCCATTCAAAATGGCCAGAGGTCATCAAAATGTCCTCCACCAACACGGAGAAAACTATTGCAGTCCTACGGACCATCTTCGCCAGGAATGGCTTGCCAGAACAGATTTGCTCCGACAATGGGCCACAGTTTGTGTCAGAGGATTTCCGGAGGTTTCTGAGGAATAATGGGGTGAAGCATTACACATCTGCCCCATACCATCCAGCCACAAATGGTTTGGCTGAGAGGTTTGTTCAGACCTTTAAAAAGGCCATAAAGGCAATGAATAATGACGACATACCGCTACAACACAAGGTGGATAATTTCTTGTTTGCTTACCGGAATGCGACACATGCAGTCACCAACCAAGCTCCAGCCATAATGTTCTTCAACCGAAGGCTAAGATGTCGCCTGGATTTGCTCAAACCAAACATAAGACGAGATGTTGAGGATAAGCAATTCTAGCACATCAATGAGAAGCCAACCAGGTGCTTCAAGATAGGGCAACCAGTCTTGGCCCGCGACTACCGAACAGAAAAATGGCAGCCAGGAATGATATGCACACAGCAGGGACCACTAATGTACACAGTGGACGTTGGAGAGAGCATCGTGAGATGCCATGCTGACCAGATTCTAGAGTCACAGGAACAAGCCAAACCCATACCACGAGCAGGTGCACCTGGTAATCAACCCAAAATACAGATTGCGTCTACCTCAGAAGCAGTGGTATTGGAAGCTGTCGAACCAACCAATGACAATGAGCCAGAATCAACTCCGCCGCAAGAACAGGATACTCGAGAAAGGTGCTATCCAGTCAGGATCAGGAAGCCTCCTCAAAGACTGAACTTATAAATGATTATTTCAGTTGATGTATATAGTACAGAGAACATTGTAATTGTAATTAGTTATTATTTAGTTGTTAAATGAATGTTATGTACTGTTTATCTAAAAGGGGAGGAATAGTTGTGTATGTGCCTTTAAGAGAAGAACTGATTCTATACTGCAGTACCGGCAGTGACCACCCCTGTATATAAAGCCATAGCAGGCTTCTGTATTTCAGTCTTGAATTACTCTCTGTTCAGTAAATACCTGTTTAATTGTTCTCCTGCAGTCTGAATATTATTGATCCTCGGACACTACATAAACGGGTGTCTCATCTACCCGCACATAATGCTCCCTCCATTCCCCTCTATTCTCATACTTTTGCGAATGTTTGACCTTTATACAGTGTACAAATAGTAAATAAACTACAATGACAACCTGGCACACTACAAGAATGTGGGAGGCTATCCTAATCCAGGAAGGGATTTCTATATTAGTGAACAGGTCCCACCATGCTGGGGTCACTATATCCAATATGTCTGCCCCTATCTCTAAAGTCTTCTGCTCCAGTGTGTAGAAGTGTTTCTGTGAAAAAACAATGGCTTTTAATATCTTGGTGAGGTGTTCAGGGAGAGGGGGAATGATATATCCAAAATGTGCAACGAATCGCTGCAGATCGGTGAAATTCTCTTTCACAGTGATGTGAACAGTGGAAGGTTTAGGAATGGGGAGAATTCGCTCTTGGGCCACTTGAACTTCTGCCCTGGGCTTGAAACAAAAGCTGCTGTCACTAACCGGACACCAACCGTGCTATCCATGCTGGTAGTGGGGCGCTGCAGTGGTGACACAGTATGTCCCACCTCCTATATATGCCACCTGCGGGGGCACATGGCCTTGTGCCATTGCCTCCATGGTGCAATTTATAGGCTTCACGCCAGCAGTTCTGAACCTGCACTGTGGTTTCGAATGGGCATTCAAGTGTTGGGGACACAGGACGATGTGTGCTCCCCGGCTCCGGCACCCCGAGAAGTCAGTACCCATCATTGCATGCTCCCATCGAATGACGTAGGGTGGGACCCCTGTGTAGCGAATGTGCACACCCCCCTGAATGATTCCAATGTTCTCCACCCTGTATACCGGGGCGGGTTTTGCTGTCTTTCCCATCACCGGCATTCTTACCACTATACCCATAATGGTGTGATTAGACTGTCCACAGTCCACGGGGACTGGGTAGGCCTCTGAAGCTAGTCTGAGCTGGCACGGACTCAATGTATTCTCAAAAGGGTGGAGGGCTGCGAGGTGCTTGTTGCTGATCCAGGAAGGGACTAAACCTTGCTTTAAGTCCTCCAGATTACTACGGCCCTCGCCCAGTAACCACGCCCCGTATAGCACACAAGCTTCGTTCTGCGCAGCTTGATCGGACGCATTCTGATCCTCCCTAATGAGGGCATTTACCATTCTGGTGCGTTTCTCCGGCTCAGCTATTATCTCTTTTAAGTGTAGTGTCATGGCCTGGTCCTCATGTAACTCAGAACCCACAACCTTATTCTCATCAGTTGGTATCTTTCTTAGCTGTGTTTTTAAACCATTGATTTGGGTTTGCAGCTCCACGCCATCCAGTGTGTTGATGATGGAAATTCCTGTATTAAATGCTGTGAAAATATCATTTACTGCACCCCTTCTTTGTCTCCCTACTCTGTCCAAGACCTCATGTGGTGTGGTGTACAATTCGGTTCTGTCGACATCGGCAAATTCGAATTCGTAAAACTGTTTAAACATGTTTGTTAACAGGACCTGGTATAATTGCTCCGGTTCCTTGGGGCACCACGCTGGCAATCGTACTTCGGTGAGGTTTAAAATCACCGAAGCCACCGTGTAGTGGACCCCTTGGTACAGTACCTGACCTGTGGGTTCCAATACCAATCCATTCCCTGGTCCCTATGTCGTGGTGGGACACCCTTCCTTGAAGGCTTTAGCTACTGGAATTGTGGGCAGGGGCTTGCGGGGTCAGGTGATGAGCTCCGTGGCGCTTACTGGGATCTGAGAGTATGGGACTCCGCACGCCCGTGTGCTGACGTCCCACCTCATTCCTTGTCCAGCATCCTGCCACTGTCTTTGGAAAAAGATGGAGACGCCTGTGGGGCAAGCGCGTTCTGAACCCCACATAAAGATGTAGATCCCCTCATCTGGTTCCCACAATTTGTCCCAACAGACACTCAACCCCCCGTGTGTTCCCGTTATTGTCCGATGGGTGTTATTACCCAATCTTTCCCATTCCACCGTCGAGTTCTTCATGGTGCTGCTCAACTTGCGCAGCCACCACCAGCGGTCCAAAGGTACATGTCCATTGCAAACAAGGCAAATCTTCTTGCCCACGGTGACGCTGATCCTGGGTGCAATGATCCGCACCCTGGGGCACATCAGAGACGTTTCCCTGTATGCAAACCCCGATAGGCTGGAGTATTCAGTAGAGTTCGACCCCAGCCAGCCTGGCCATCTCCCTTCATGGAAGAAGCCAGCAGTCTCTTCAGCGTCCCGTGAGCCGGTTCCGTCAGTCGCGATGGGGCCTCTGTTTCGAGAGCACCCATATATGGTGGAGTCCTTGGTGCGGCCCCGATAGGCCCAGCTCCATCCGACCATCACGAACGCGACGAGGATCCCTCTCATCTTTCTCCTGGTTCCTGCAATAAATCAAACAATACAGCCAGGCTCCCGAGAGATTCTGGCTTAGGTGACGGCATGATCGGGTCATTCGACCTCGATCCAAAAACACACACACATATACTGGGCAAATTTAAAACTACTTAAACTCTAATCATTTTAATATTTACACACCTTAAACATAAACCTAAACTTATGTACAGCGCCGCCCGTCCCCGGGCGGCTTGCCTAATCCCTGATCGGACTGCAGCTTGCCGCTCCCTGTGGCGGGGCTGCAGTGACCTGTGGTTCCGGTTCCCCGCAGCCTTTTGCTGTTAATCGGGGACTGTGTTTTTTCATGGATTTCTGAAGTCGGCGTCTACTGGGAGCGGGGGAATCGGGCCAAGGTTTACAGGCTGAGGCGTTTGAGTCGGCCTGCGAAGAGGTACTTTGGGCATGGCTCCCTTAGCGAGTGGACCTTCGGGTGGGACCTTAGCTCTCACAGCCCGTGGCTCTTCCACGACTGTGGTCTTCAGCTCCCTTCCCTCAGGCTCCGCCCCTTTGGGATTTGGGCAGGCTCCCTTGGTGAGTGGACCTTCGGGTGGGACTTCAGCTCTCACAGCCCGTGGCTCTTCCACGACTGTAGGCTTCAGCTCCCTCCCCTCAGGCTCCGCTCCTTCGGGAATTGGGCCTGTGGCAGACGGCTCCTCCTCACCTGTCCCTACAGGTGGAGGATCTCTGCCCCCAATTTCTACCTCCCCCACGCTCGAGTCGAGGGCGGGATCTCCGTCCTCTGACTCCACCTCTTCCAGAATTGTGTCGAGGGCGGGACCTTGTTGTTCGGGCCCCTCCTCGTCCAAGTCCCAGGCCATCGGGGAAACCTCCCCCCAGGTGGGCGGGACCTCTTCTCCTTCCAAGCAGGCTACAACGCCAGCTTGTGTGGTCTGTGACTCATCGCGCACCTCAGGCTGAGGATCTTTATCCTCAGACCTGGCTTCGGTTGCTGATGCTCTTGCACCCGGTTTAAACATTTTGCACCGCTTCATGCTAAACCACTTGTTGCGTCGGGACACCTCCACTGTGCGAGTGGCGTAGACCGGCGGATTTTGCACTGGTTCCGGCTCATCCTCCTGGTCTACGGTTCTCTCGCCTGCGCATAGGTTTAGACCCAAGAATTTTACTTCTCGCCGGCCAACCCGCGCCTTCGTAGGGGTTTCCTTAACACTCTCTATCTCCTTCACACTCGTACCCTCTCCCCAGAGACAATGATTTCTCAGGTCCACGTGGATCCCGTGGGCTACCAAGAAATCAGACCCCAGGACTCCCGTTCCACCTCCCACCTCCCACTTCATTAGGGTACACTTCCACGTGGTGCGGAGTGGTACCAAATGAATGGAGAGGGGAAGGGAATGTGCGTCAGCCTGTTCTTCGCCCGTGAAGCCCGACAGAAGATATGGGACCCCGGTGGACAGAGGCGAGGCGGTGGGGTTATCTGCGTGGATCACGGTGCACGATGCTCCCGTATCCAACAGATAGGTTCCCTTCACCTCCTCCACCTCCATCTGCATGAGGGGTCGTCTCCAAACATCATATCGCAGCGCACACAGGTAGACGGGCTGCGCCGACTCTAGTCACTTGGGTACAGCGATCGGAGTTTCGGGAGCGACAAGGCCGGTGGTTACATCTATTTTCCCCTGTGAGGTCATCAGAGACCGCATTGTCTCTATGATTGACTCAATTGCAGCGGGATTCATAACTGCACCAGCTCCTTGCGCTGGGGCAGGAGCTACGGCTTGGGCTTGGGCTGGTGCTGGGGCGGCGGTCTGGGCTTGGGCTTAGGCTGCGGGAAATCTCCCTTTATTATCCTTCCACGGATTTCTACAGTCCTTGCGCCAATGTCCATCCTTCCCACACCTGTAGCAATTGAGCTTGGCTTGGACAGGGCGATGCCCCTCCTGACGCCACTCCTTCTGACTTGGGGCTGCGGGTTTTGCCTCATGCACCTTTCCTGTCTGGGGAGGTGTTTCCTGACCTCTGCAATTCTTGTACGCTACATTAAGCTGATGGAGTACCATCTCCTCCGTGACACTGGGACCTTGGGGATCAAACCAAGATCTGGCTAGGGCCCGTATCTGTGGCAAACTGTTAGTAACCAAGCAACGGAGCCAATGAACCCGCTATTCGTCGCTCATTGCAGCCTGTTCAGGCATACCCGGACAGTTGCGTCGATATACTGGCCACAGCCTTTCTGCGAAAACCCATGGGGGTTCTCCAGATAGCTGCATGGTCCCTTCTACATGGTCGAATGGACTACCGTCGTCCACTCCCATTACTTCTAAAACTTCCTCCCTGAGATCCGCATACCCTTTCCGTCCCCTCTTACCATCCTCTGAGAGGCACTGAAGGATTGTGCAATCCAGGGAGAAAAGCAACAGTTTCGCCTGTTCCTGATCATCACAGTCATTAATGGCTGCTGTTTCCTCTATCTCCCTGAAATGAATCGAGGGATCTCCCTTTACTGTGAGTCATGTGAAGTGGCTCACCATGGACCTTAATTGTGGGCCAGCGTGGGGCACCACGAGTTGGTTCTGGTGGGGTCAGACACTGCCATCGGCAGCGTTGGGACCGAACCTCTGGTGCCGAGCAGGACACATTGGCGCCGGTCCCGGCTTTGCGACCAGTGGTTCTTCCACGCACTCCACCTCGGCTACCTCCTCTTTCGCTACCCCCTCCTTTTCCGACCAAGTCTCACTATAGCTCGGCGGTGCTGAGGGCACGGTGGCTGGTACCACAATTACCTCAGCTGGAATCGGCTGTTTTGATTCCTTTAAAAAGTCCATGTGACTGGCTTTCGGGCTGACGAGACAAACCATGCCTTTTGCCTTAACCAGGGCCGTTCTTAGGTCCTCTATGGTCTTTTGGCAGGGTCCGTGGTCTGTGCTCTCAAACCCGTGCTCGAGGGCTAGCTTGTAAGCTGCCTTAACCTCCACTACTCTCTCCTCCTACGCTCTTAGATGTTGTGCGAGGCGGGCGCTTTTCTCCCGTATCCTCGTTTCATTAATCTTTGCCTCAGTAACCTGGCACTCCAGGTACTCTATCCTAGCTTGATTTTGACTAGCTACCACTTGGCGTTCCTGATTCAGCGCGTGAAGCGCTGTGATGAGTTTTTCCCCACCCATGGCCTTTTCCTCTATCTCTGCTGCCTGGGTTGTGATCTTGGCTGCCTGTGCTGCAACGACCTGGTCCAAGATCTGGACCTGCTTCTTGTAACACATCAGCCACACTGCCTTTTCCACTGACTTCTTATGCTCTTTGCTCTCTGTCCACCTGATGGCTGCGTCCACCGGACGCCCATCCAGCAAGAGATCGGAAATCCACTGTTTTGTGAGATTTACCTTGCCAAAGACATAATCCGCTATCCTCTCATCCATTGCATTTCGACAATTCAAACTTGGATTGTGCTATCCGGAGGTGAGCTATCCGGCAATCTGCAGCCACCAGCAAAAATCAGCAGCCATTTTTTATTCTTTTTGTTTGTTTTTTTTGCTTTGTTTGAACAGTCAAGCTGTGCAAGGTCTGTAGCTATAGCAACAGCTTCAGCTACAGAGCTTTAGGGCCACACCTGAGTGTTTAGAAGCTGTTGCTAAGCAACAGTGTTTGTTGTTAAATACGGAGATAAGAATCTCCGTATCTCTCAACATTAACTCTGGAGAGTACGGCAGTTTTCAGGCAACGGCAGCAGCTCGGTCCCGTGGGTGCCGGATAGCACAAAGTTTCCTGTACTACATTGCAATCCTGCTGCCAGAATCCTGCCGCGGTCGCCATTTTCTGTAAGGGGTTTTCCTCGAGAGATTTCCCTGAGGTTTCTCTCTCTAGAGGCCTCTCTCTCTTGCACAGTAAACCTTGAGTGGTTCGACCCACTCGCCCCTTAGATTCTATACTCTGGACTTAGGTGCAGGAACTACAATGCAGAGAAAACTCTTGTAGACCAAGTTTGATGAAACAAAATGAAATTTTATTGCATAAGGAAAAATATCAAATCAAATGCAAGCAGATAAGGGAGTACATGGGAGGGAAAAACACACAAACAAATCATAACGACACAGTACTAACTAAGGCAAATACAGGCATCTTATACTCTACAAAGATCATCATGAAATAAGGAAACACACGGAACATCGAGGGACAACAACTCATGTTAATTGTACCCTTAAAATCCACCCCCTTATTAAACCTATCTAGATCTGATTGTGAAGGGCCAGAAACATGCTCACCAATCCCACTAGGAAGTGCAAGGTTTTGAAATTGAGTCTGTGTTTGGTCCTTTCAGGCGTTTCATCTCCACGTGGATCGTGGAGCCCCTGCGAGCTGCGCCACACCTCTCTCCTGAGGTGGGGTCAGGGGCGGCTGGACACCGGCGGGCCTGGATGTCGGCGGGGTCGAGGATCGTCGGCTCGACCCTGGTTAGAGGAGCCTTGGGCTGGCTCCCATCGCTTCTTCAGTTTTCTTTTCTCTCTTCTCCCGAGCCGGGGTGGCTGGAAGGTTTCTCCTCTTGGGGTTTTTATTTTTTTGTCTCTTCTCCCAAGTTGGGTCGATGGCCTCTCGTTCCGGCAATGGCCCGGGGATGGTCGATTATCTCCCGATGTGCTTCCCCAGGGTGGAACGCCGGTTTCGAGATGGCCTTCTCGATGTTGGCTTTCTTCTTCCTCCTGCGAGTGCCTGCTTCTTCTTCTGGCTGTTCGGATTCAAACTCGACACAAACTGCAACGGTCTCCAAGCTTGCAACTGTGTTCCAGCTTGACACTGTAACCCCCTCCAACTGTGACTCCAGTTATACCCTTTCTTGAGAGGCTTCACTTCCCGCCCAAAATCAGGTTAGTCTTTGTTTTATTTTTGGCGGGCTGGGAGCACAGTGGGGTAGTCATTATATTTTAAAATGTCCTAAACGGCTGGTAGGAGGCCCATCTCTGGTCTGGAATTACCTTCATTGCTTTTAATGTCTTGCTGATCTCGTTATCTAGTCCTGGGTGCTGTTCTCATGAATATGAAATTGTCCCCTTTTGTCTGGGTCAACATTTTGATGGCCTCTTGTCTCCAGGCCGATCTTGACTAGATCTGCATCTAATCCATATGTATACGTGTGGGTCTGGTTTCGTTCTCTCAGAAACGGCTTCCAGAACTTGCTGTAGGTTGAATCCACAAATCTGTCTGAGGTTGCGCAGGAACCATTTTAAAGTGTCCCAATAAGCTGGTCACATGGTATGGTGGCCATTTTGTATGCCCCTTTTTCTGGGCTTCTTTTAAAACAGTCTTTAAAATCATGGCCTCTTCTGCCATTTGACCCTTATTAATATAAAGTCCAATTTTGCGAATCTTACACTTCCTGCATCTAGTCTGTCCAGGCCTGACAGAATTTTATAGGTTTCGATGAGATCTCCTCTCAATCTTCTAAACTCCAGTGAGTGTAAGCCCAATCGACACAATCTCTCCTCACACGTCATTTCTGCCATCCCAGGTATCAGCCTGTTGAATCTTCGCTGCACTCCTTCCATGGCAAGAACGTCCTTCCTCAGAAAGGCATAAGAGTCGGGTTAAGGTCAGGGGCGGAGTCGGCGTGGAAGACATAAATGCATGCATATAGCCTGAGTAGCATTAAAGTGAGAAAAGATTGTGGGCTGAGGGGGAAGTAGGCTGTGAGAAGAAGGATTATGAATGAACATACTGTTGTTGTCCCCAAGGGGGCCAACGTCGTCGGTGGCCACGGCATCAACGACATGGCACCCAATTATATGCAGCACTCAATTCTCCAGCTGGCTCAGCTCTTCACTGTCGGCTTGGCCCCCGCCTTCCACTCTTGCGCCCAATGATTCTGTCCCAGTTTGGCCTGCAAGAGAATGAGAAGTGTTGAATGAGTTCAGTGGAATGTGTTTGGGTGATGTGCCTGTCATAGTTAAATAGCTGCCATTGTTTGCAAGGTGCGAGATGTGGGTGTGAGTGTTGATAGGCAGAGATTTTTGGTAGGTGAGTGCTGGGGATGTGGTACGTTGAGCAGTGTGTGAAGCTTGTGGTATAGATGGTTGTATGTGGCATTTGCTGAAGCCTTCACTCACCCTAACCACCCTTATGAGGTTGTTAAACTTCTTCCTTCACTGTGTGTGGGTCCTGGGGACCACAGTGCTGACCGTGACGTGGTCCACAATCTCCCTCCACATAGTTCGGGATATTTGTGGTGAGGGCATCCTGGCAGTTAGCGGGTATAAGACTGTCTGCCTCCTCTCCAACGTGAACACCAATGCCTCAAGAGCTTCATCTGAGAACCTACGGGCTCTCTCCCTTTGTCTCCAGTCTGCCATGGCTGCAATTGATCTCTTCTTAATGTTGGGTGCTTTGCTTTTGGGGCAGCTGCAAACCAACAAGCCTGACAACAAGGTGCTGTAGCATCAATGAACCTCCCCTTTAAATAGTGAAAAACGCCTGCGGCAATCATGAGTTGCAATTAGACTGCCCCCGATATTGGTCCAGCTGTTCAGTGTACTCTTCTTGTGCATACCATAAACAAAAAATAATGTAACTTATAAAACATTAAAAGAAACTTAACAGCTTAAATTAAAATGTTGTTGTCAGTGGTGCTAATGCACTCTAGTCCCCATGGTGCCCACCGGTCGCGGAAGGCCTCGAGCGTGCCGGTGGACACCGCGTGCTCCACCTCCAGGGCCACCCGGGTGCAAAAATGACCACGGAAGAGAGGCAGGCAGTCGGGCCGAATGACCCCCTCGACTGCCCGCAGCCTGGACCAGTTAATGGTCACTTTAGCCATGCCCAGAAGCAGTAGCTGTTCAGTGTAACGCCAATGAGCTTAAGTTTTTAGACTAAAATCATGACTAAAATCACATTAATGAGAAGTGAGCATGAATTTTGCATGTTACCTAGACCATCTTCAAGTGGCCCAGCTTAACCCTATTTAGTCTAAACACTGCCCAATTTTTAGCTTTAACGAATTTCTAGCCCTTGGTTTTTAACCCAAGGAACACCCGCTGATCTTTTAATATCATCATTGTACTGCACTTATCGATATTGTAGTAATACCATTTGTGCAGTTATACCAAACACTTATGCTGCCCTAAAAATCAGAGGAGCAGTCCCTATTTCTGCTTGAAATAATTTTATGACATCTTTTAGCTCATCCAGGACAGTAAATAATTAATATTGGATATTATGTTCATTTTAATTGCTTCTACTCAACCATGTGGAGGTAAGGGAGATTAATTCAACCTAAGTCATTAGCCAATGCTTCAATAAACACTTAAAGGAAAACTTCAACCTCTAAGCAACTTACGTTTCTTGCGCAGAACACCTCCACTGTTTAATTCCTACTGCTGATTAACTTTAATAATTTCATCTTCACAGTAAAACCAAGTTTTGAAGTGCATGTTTGCCATCTACAGAGAACAGCCATTGAAAACTGGTGGAAAGATCATTAGCAGTCACCAGGCTTGCTGCTGGCTGATATTGCATGGAAATCTAGCTCTGTGCGAATGTTTGCTTTTTTACTTTCATCGCAGTACAGCAGATCCATTAGTGAACAGAGAGTGCACCTTCTGTTTAATCACCAGTAAAAGGCTGTTTTTATGAAATCTCTCAATTGAAAAAGCTCTCTCCTGCTAATACTTACAGCTTCCCAATCAACTTTAGCCAGCAGCAGAAAACAGTGTGACATCATCATCTGGCTACAAAAGGATGCAAAAGGTTTCTCCAGAGCAGCAAATGGAAGCTCTCAGTAAGTGAAAAACATTTGTGTTGAAACTTGCCATTTTTGTGTAGATACAATGAGAAATAGACCCTGGCCACACTCGCATTCCATTGAAGTCAATGAAAAGGAAAATCAGGCAGGTGTATTACGGGCAGCCGATCAACTACCACCAGTTTTCCGCTGCTGTTTCCGGTATTTCACCATTCATGCCGCTGTTCTCCTGACTATTCAATGTCTCCATCTTAAATCTGCTCCCTCCCATATGTCTCTACCTCTAATCTCATTTCTGCCTACTGCATGGCTCCAGGTTCCTCCACTTCCTACCTCCTCTCTGAGATTCCCTTCTATCCATTCTCCATGCTCACTTGCTCACTCATTGCTTATGTTTTCCTCCTTCCACGTCCCAGCTTATGAATGAATTGAAACATATAAAATTCTTAAGGAGCTTGACAGGGTAGATGTTGGGAGGATATTTTCCCTGGCTGGGGAATCTAGAATTAGGAGTCACAGTCTCAGAATAAGGGATCGATCATTTAGGACTGAGATGAGGAGAAATTTCTCCACTCAAAGGGTTATGAATCTTTTGAATTCTCTACCCCAGAGAGCTGTGAATGCTCAGTCGTTGAGTATATTCAAGACAGAGATTGATAGATTTTTGGATACTAAGGGAATCAGGGGATATGGGGATAGTGCAGGAAGGTGGAGTTGAGGTAGAAGATCAGCCATGATATTATTGAATTGTGGAGCAGGTTCGAAGGGCCTAATGGCCTACTCCTGCTCCTATTTCTTAGGTTCTTATGTTCTTATGACATCTAATGCCCATCCATTCCACTTCTGAGATCCCCCATGTAAGCCTCTGAGATTTTCTTCCCCTCTCCTTCATGGAGTCAGCAGTGGTTCAGTGGTAGCACTTTCACCTCTAAGACGGAGGTTGTGGGTTCAAGTGCTACTGAAGAAACCTAAGCATAAAAAGCTAGACAAACATTCCAGTGCAGTATCGAGGGAGTACTGCACTGATAGAGGTATCGTCTTTCAGATGAAATGTTAAACCCAGGCCCCGTCTGCTCTCTCAGGTGGATGTAAAGGATCCCATGGCACTATTTTGAAGAAGAGCAGGGGAGTTCTCCCTGGTGTCCTGGCCAATATTTATCCCTCAATTAGTATCACTAAAACATATTGGCCTAGAAATTCAGCATAGACACTTTTGGGGCGTTAAAGTCGGGCGGGCGCTAAAGTTTGCGCCCGCCGGAAAGTGGAGGCCACTTCGCCGATATTCAGTCGCTTTGGCCAAGGAGTTTGCTCGAGCGCTAAAACTGGCGTTGCACGCCTATCTTTAGGCGCTAAGCCGGCAGTGCAGACTGATACCGCCGAGGCCGGGCGCAGTGCAGGTGCGGTCATGTTTTGATTGACAGCAGGCACCCTGGCGCCGGCCAGCTCTTAAAGGGGGAAGGGTCGACTTGGTCTGCTGCCACGCCCTGGATACTGCAGCCCTCCAGCTAGGCCTAAACACTGCTGCTGGAGAGAAATAGCGCCAGCAAGGATGCAGAGGGCCCGTGAGCGAGCGCAGCGCTTCTCTGCCCATGATTTAAAGGTGCTGGTTAGGGCTTTGGAGAGGAGAAGCCATATCTTGTTCCCGGACAGTGCCAAGAAGCCTCCCAAGAGGGTGTACAGGAGAGCCTGGAGGGAAATCGCCCAGAGGGTCACAGCCAACAGCGATGTCCCCAGGACTGCTGACCAATGCCGGAAAAAGTTTAACGACCTCACTCGGGTTGTCAGGGTGAGTACCCTTTCCAGTGTCCTCCTCATCCTTACATGTGCACCTCACATTATGGGCAAAGGGACCTCAAAGGCCTAATGGCCAGCCCTCATCCAGCAGCTATGGCACTGGCATGAACATCAATTGCACTTTCTGCACTTTACACACTGGCCAAGCTATTCGACCATGGGAGGCAGTGCACACAACAACAGGGCACCACACTGGCCAAGCTATTCGACCATGGGAGGCAGTGCACACAACAACAGGGCACCACACTGGCCAAGCTATTCGACCATGGGAGGCAGTGCACACAACAACAGGGCACCACACTGGCCAAGCTATTCCACCATGGGAGGCAGTGCACACAACAACAGGGCACCACATTGGCAAGCTATTCGACCATGGGAGGCAGTGCACACAACAACAGGGCACCACACTGTACTTAGAGGCCGTCCTTTCTCTTGCAGGCCAAGCTGGCCCAGAATCTGAAGAGCCGGACTGACACCGGGGGAGGCCGTGCCCAGTTCCAGCAGCTCAGTGACCTGGAGGAGCGCGTGGGTCGACTCATGGGTGCCCGGGTGATTGGCCCCGTTGCAATTGGAGATGCCGACCCTGTGCTGGGCCCCAATGGTAAGGACATGACCGTTTGGACCTCTCTCGTTCCCCTTGCGCTTCAGATCTACATCCTTTGCCACTGTCCGACCAATGCGCAGAATGCCACCACTCATGCCTCCCTCGCTGATGCCCTGTTCTCACTCTAAAGCTACTCTTGTGCCTTCCTGCTTTCAGCTGGTGAGGAGGAGGTCCCTGAAGCTGCGAGTGTCAGTCCCTCGGAAGAGGAGGACGAGGAGGAGCAAGAGGAAGGCGGCACATCGGGGGAACCCTCATCCGCGCCAGGGGATGGCAATGGAGGGGACACGTCTTCCCTGGAGGAGAGCCAGGGGGAAGTGTTGCAGGGGGGTGTAGCTCCTATGCCCAGTGGCGTCCAGCCACGCGGGAAGGGTCGGGCAGCTCGGCTGCCTTCTCCCCAGAGGGGGGAAGTGTTGCAGGGGAGTGTAGCTCCTGGGCCCAGTGGCGTGCAGCCACGCGGGAAGGGTCGGCCAGCTCGGCGGCCTTCTCCCCAGAGGGAGAGTCCGGCCTCCAGTCCGGAGACGGTCCTCGCCCAGGAGGTGCGCCTCCTTGATCAAATGTCCGCGGACTCGGATCGTCGGCACACCGAGTTCATGGGGGTTGTGGGACGGTTGCCTGAGGCCATTGAGTCCCTGGCTCATAGTGTGGCCGACTTCGGGGCCTCACAGGCCAGGGGTTTCGAACAACTCGCGGCAGCACAGGCCAGGGGTCTCGAACAATTCGGGGCATCACAGGACGCGAGTCGGGCACAATTCGGGGCATCACAGGACGCGAGTCGGGCCGAATTCAGGGCATCACAGGACGCGAGTCGGGCCGAATTCAGGGCAGCACAGGACGCGAGTCGGGACGAATTCAGGGCAGCACAGGCAGCGAGTGGAGAGTTGATCAGGGGTGCCATGCAGTCACTGGCTGGTCTGATGCGGGCACAGACCAGGACAGTACGGGCACTCACTGCTGCCACACTCGCTGTGTCAGGCAGGCATCGCCAGGGCACCCGCCGCGCTGCAGCAGCACAGCGGTCTGGCCTTCACCAGATTGCTGCGCTTGCTGCAGTGCCAGCCCGGCCGAGTGCCAGTGTCTCTGGCGACCAGCGAGCGCCTGGCATCAGCCAGCTTGCCCCCATTGCTGCAGCCGCCACTGCCACTCCCCCAGCAAAGCTGCGACGAGCTGCTGGAGAGGCTGATGCTGCCCAGCCACAGCTGCAGCAGTCAGCAGCCGGCCCCTCGAGGGCCGGAGCTCGTCTAGGCCGACCCCCAAGGGCATCTGCCGTCACGCAATGTGCCCCTCAGGAGCCTTCCCCCAGCTTTGCAACACCCACAGGGCCCAGGTTGAGGCGGAGCAGCAGGTCGGCCAGGGGCCGGAAAAGCCTGGACAAGGACTCGCCCTCTCAGCACACAAATTAGAGTGTGTTGCCAAATGTTTTTTTATCTGGGGGTGTTTGTGTTCCCTATGGGGGTGGTTTATTTTGGTAAGGCCGAGGATGAAGGCAAATGTTTTTTTATATGGGGGTGTTTGTGTTCTCTATGGGGGGGTTTATCTTGGTAAGGCCGAGGATGAAGGCCATTGTTTTTTTATATGGGGGTGGTTGTGTTGTCTATGGGGGGGGGTTCTTTTGGTAAGGCCGAGGATGAAGGCCATTTGGATGGACAAGTTTTGTTATTCCTCCCCAGGTTGTGGGAGTGAGATATGTTTTTGACTGTTTTTTGGGGGTGTTGTCTGTTTTTGGGTTTCATGTGGGAAGGGCCCTGAGTTTGTTCAATAAAGCTTTTTATTTATTCAGCTTGTCCATGTGTGATGTTTCAAGTGGTTATTGCGTTAACCGGCTGAGGGCTTGCGGAGCGGCTGCATTCATGTGCCTTCATTGCCGCAAGCCATTCCCTGATAGGGGGCCTAGAAGTGTCGTTCAATAAGCCGCCGACGGATGGCCCTTGAACCTTGTGGCTCCCTCCTGGGCTGGTACTCCTCCTCCTCCTCCTCCTCCTCATGGTCCTCCTGCTCGTCCTCCTGAGGTGGTGGTCCAACGTGAGGTGGCAGTGCCTGAGTCCTGCGGATAGCCAGGTTGTGCAGCATGCAGCAAACGACGACGAACTGGGAGACTCTATCCGGCGAATACTGCAGAGATCCACCGGAGCGATCCAGGCAGCGGAACCGTTGCTTGAGGACGCCAATCGTTTGCTCTATGATGTTCCTTGTGGCTTGATGGCTTTCGTTGTATGCCTCCTCAGCAGGGGTCCTGGGCGCGCGGAGCGGGGTCATGAGCCATGTACACAAAGGATAGCCTTTGTCCCCGATAAGCCATCCTCTTGGGGGAGGCTGTGCCTGGAACATGTCAGCCACAGTAGTCTGGCGCAGGATAAATGCATCGTGGCTGCTGCCTGGAAAGCGGGCATTGACAGCTAGGATGCGCTGCCTGTGGTCACACACCAGCTGTACATTGAGGGAATGGTAGCCCTTCCGGTTGCGGTAATCCTCGGCATTGTCGATAGGTGCCCGCATAGCCACATGCGTGCAGTCAATGGCGCCCTGCACCATGGGGAAGTCGGCGATCCTCGCAAATCCGACTGCACGCTGCTCCTGCCTCTCTAGGGTCATGGGGAAGGAGATGAATTGGTGTCTCCTTGTGAAAAGGGCATCGGTGACCTGCCGGATGCAGCGATGCACGGCAAACTGGGAGATGTTCGCTATGTCCCCAGCAGCGGCTTGGAAGGAGCCGCTTGCATAAAAGTTCAGAGCCACCGTGACCTTCACTTCCACCGACAGAGACGTCCTGCACATCAGCTGTGGACGCAGATCTCTGTGAAGCAGCTGGCAGATCTCTGCAACCACCTCCCTTCTGAAGCGCAGCCTCTAAACACACTGCGCGGCAGTCGTGGTGAGATAGGACACCTGCTGGCGGTATTCCCTGAGTGGGTAAGGTCTACGTTGCCGACGCCTGATGGCCCCTCTGCGTCTAGGCATGGCTGCCCCTCTCACACAGTGTCTGCGAGCCCTTCGCATATAATGCTGGAACTGAGGGTTGGAACCCCATGCAGCCCCCATAATATACTTGCAAACAGTGAAATCACAATGAGTCAAATTTCCAAGCTCTGGCCAGAAGCCAAAAATACCTCTCCTATGTTGGCCCAAATCAGTAAGGTCTCTTCCTTGGTCTCTGTCCAGAAATCCGTAGCACTAAAGTCATTGCAGCAAAATGGCAGCCCTTTATAGTTCAGTCTAAGTGCCCTTTAATTAGCGCTCCCCGAGGCCCGCAGGGCCTCTGCTGCGTTCCACCTCAGTTCTTAACAGCGCCACGCCCACATTGGGCGGGCGCCACTGAAGTTCCGGTTTGGGGCGCACAAACGGCGTTGCACGACGAAATGACGTCATAAGTTGCGCGCGCAGCTGAGCGCGCGCAAACACTTTGCGCCGGCGCTAAATGTCAACTGAAGTTGGGCGTAGGCGCAGATCGTTCTGCGCCCGGCCGCTAAGTGCCTAGCGCTCGAGATCTACTCCTCTTATGGCGCTAACGGCTGGCGAACGCAACTGAATTTCTAGGCCTTTATCTGGGCATGACCTCATTGTTGTTTGTGGAACATCGCTGTGCATAAATTGGCTACTGCATTTCCTACATTTTCACAGTGTCTACACTTCAAAAGTACATTGGCTGCAAAGCTTCAGGATGTCCTGAGGTTGTGAAGTGTCCTAGGTAAATGCAAATTCTTTCATTCATTACTCACAAGTGTGCCCAATGTCTCTAATTGTGACATTTTTCCAACATGTCTTAGTCGCCAACTCCTCCTTCCTAACTGCTCATTGTCCACTTTTAAATCACCTCCTTCTTGCAATGTGTTCCTTTCAATCCCCTTCTGCTGTCCATACCTACATCTATTCTCTGCCCTGGCTACCATTCCCTCTCTGCCTCATTCTTACAATAATGCAGTAGCTGCTGAAGGGAAGGAATTGTTGTGACTTCCTTGGTAGTAAATTTAGGCAATACTTACTCTTTACTTGAATTAAGAATACCTGGAAAGCCCAGCCCAATAGCTCTTCCTCTGCTAATTTGAGGTATTGGCAGTGGTTCTGGAGGGAAAAATAGGGGGGGTGCTGAGGGTTGGGTGAGCTTGAGGGTGAACTGTGGATAAGTTTAGAATAAGAACATTACAAGCAACTCCAAAGCACCATGGAGCATTGGAACTAGAAACATAATGGCCCAAAAATTCGGGTTGGAGGCTTCCTGCGGGTGCAAGCCTCCGACCTGCACTTATCTAGCGCGCTGGCCGTTGAGTTGTGGGCCCGCGTGGGATTCTGATCCTGGGCCTCCTCCAACTGCCGGCGCACAGTGCTTGCATATCCCAGGGGCGCAGTTAGTTCGATGCGTCCCCTGGGATCACATGGGCCATGGAGAGCCAATGGTAGCAGGGAAATGCCCATTCATAAAATTGACAGGAAGTGCTGTCAAAACTATAAATACTATAAGCCCCAAAACATCACTAAAACTTCAAATAATTTTTTTTTTTAAATCACATTTTTAAAATAACTATAAATTACATAAAATAACTATTTTAAACAATAATTCAAATTTTTGAAAAAATTAATTACATTTTCTAACAGGGCTAAAAATAAACTTACCTTTCTTTAAAGTATTTAAAATAATAAACCTGTGGAAAAAATGTTTTAATTTTAATTATTTCACCACATACCTTGTTAAAAGCAGGCCTATGCCTGCTTTTTACATGTGTAACTCCTGGAGACTTACCCTCCCGGAGAAAGCTGCAAAAAAAACGGAAGTTCCAGGCGTACATGCTGCCTCTCCGGCGCACGCGTTCAACCTCTGAACCCCTTCCTTTAAGGGAACGGAAGCTGCGGTTCCCCATGCATGCGCAGTGCACGCACAAAACTGGCACTTCCATTGGGCCTACGGGTGAGTACCCCGTGCGTACTCACCCATGAAGACCCGAATTTCTGGGCCATTGAGACACATTGCCTTCCGTGTCTGAGAGAACCCCTTTACCTTTATACCTGCTTCCAATATCTGCTTTATATGACTGGTTCTGAAGATTCCTCGTTCCAATGTCCAGATTACAAAGGATGACAATCTGTGTTAGGTCCTGTGGAGCTACTTACCATAGTTGACATGAGATAAGCCATTCCCTACTGAATACAGAGACAGATCTCCACAGGAGGGGAAATTACATTGTTTTCAATACTTTCTACTTGGATGGAGTTTTCTAAAAAAAACTGTTCTTGTGGAAATGGGAAGTATTTTACACTTTTTCCTCTGAACCAACTGTCTACAGTCAGCTCCCAATTTAACATCATCCAAAGGTTGCCATGTTATGTCTATTCTTTAAGTAAAAACAGATTTCACCCCACTATGAACAGATCTAATTAATAGTTATAACCTGCCTGTGTACACGTGTAGGAGCTTAGAAACATAGAAACAAAGAAGATAGGAGCAGGAGTAGGTCATTCAGCCCCTCGAACCTGCTCTGCCATTCAATGAGATCATGGCTGATCATCCAATTTCAGCTTTTGTTTGAAATAGATTTTTAAAAAGATGTATACATAGTTCTGATAAATAAACCATTGTCCTGTTAAGATAATTTGAAGGCAAAATTCCATATGTTGTAAATATGAACCGTTAAATAAATCTGAGGAATTTCTGAACAACTGTGAATGTTGGAAGTTCTTCTCAATGTCTCCACTGTGTCCACTCTTATCAAGTTTAGTGAACAGATTGAATCAATTGCTGTAGAGCAATGGCTAAAACACCTTAAAGAAAGAACCCTTCATGACCTCACAGCATCCTAGAGCGCTTTAGAGTCAATGAAGTACATAATTTGAAGTGCAGTCACTATTGTAATGTAGGAAATATCGCAGGCAATTTGCGCACAGCAGGGTCCCATAAGTAGCAATGGAATAAATGGCCAGATGTTGGTTGTAGGATACATTTTGGTAGGACTCCCCGGCTCTTCTTCAAAAAATGTCATGAGATCTGAGAGGAAAGAGAGGGCCTCGGTTTAACATCTTGTCCAAAAGACGGCACATCCAACAATGCAGCACTCCCTCAGTACTGAAGTATCAACCTAGATGATATGCACAAATTGCTGGAGTAGGGCTTGAGCCCATGACCCTCTGAGTCAAAGGTGAGAGGGCTACCACTGTGCCAAGGCTGACACTTCTTAAAGCTTAACACTTTAACAATCAAGCAACGAGCCTGACCTCTACAAGAAACAAAGGTTTCAGCAATATTGATTAGACAACTTTAAAGCCAAGGTAGAAAAATCAATCAGAAAAACACATTGCAATAAGTCCTGATGAGGAGGTCAGCAATGTTCAACTCTAGCATGCAAACAATCTACATACAAGGAAGCAGGCTTGTGAAGAGATCACCAGTTGAGTTAATGATGTGTCCACCAGTTGTAGAAGGAAGTAGGAGGTTAGGAAGAGATTTTATAACATCAAGGGGAACAAATCAAGCAAAATTAATCTTGTAATTGATACCAATGGAAGAGAAACATGTAGCTGGTGGGCCACAGCAGATCAAAATGTTGATTCAAACAAAGTAGCTGTTGAATTGTTTGCCTGGAGAAAGTGACAGAAGCTAAAATGGCTGTATCTTCCAGTGACTTCAGTAAGTATTAGTTTGTAATGACCAATGAAAAGTTGAAAATGTCCTAGTTCTGAGGTCTAAACAGAGGGTGCAGTAGATACAAGGGTCAATCAGCCCATCATTAGACTGAGGGTACAAAAGCCCCAGAAGTGTGTGCACAAATGCTGCAACCATCATGCACACTATGCTGGAAGAAATATTTGGTAAGATGAAGACATTCTTCTTAGGAACCTTCATTTGTGATTTGAATAGTAACATCTCAGCAATGAATACCTCTCTCTCTAATATCTACAATGTGCTGGACCAACATTTGACTGAAGTTCAAGCACCATTAATCCAGGAACTAAATCAAATAGGGCCACTGTCATGTCATGTCACCTTTAACCCCCCTAACCACCATTCCCATTACATAACCTTGCTGTTGCTCTAGGCATAATTAGAAATACAGGCATTAGAGGAAATACAAGTAAGGATAATGATATAGGCAAACATTGTCTATGACTGATCTGCTGAGTCATCAGTAGTATCAATGACATTATCCCACAATGCTCTGAGTGTTAATATATCTAAAAGCATATGCCATCTAAGGAGCTGTGCAGTTAGGGCTAGATAGTCTTGGAGAAGGCTTAATGTCAACCATAAGGGAAGATTTTGGTTTCATCTTATAGATACACGTTATTTTGTCCTCAGGCATATCAGTGGTTGCCACGAGGAGATACCTACCACCAGTGGTCAAAGTAAGGCACTGCAGTACTGCTAAGGAAGGGAACTGGAACTCACCAGCTGGTATTTTGATGTCAAATAGCCCTGGCCACATTTTGGTGCCCCACTGGAAGGTATGATGCCATCAGTGGAAGCTTTTCAAAGCAATTCCTCACTGTGAAATTCCATAACCAGGGGGTGCCGCTGATTCCTTCACAGCCCCCCATGAACAATCTGAAGATAAGTCACCTTCCATCAGTGATACAGTTATCAGAAAGGTTTCACATAATCACAGGGTGAAGAGTTTGTGGTTTACAGAGGACGAGGTCACAAAATACATACAGTAGGGTAGATTTTCCAAGTCCTCACACATGCCAAGTTTCCTCACACCCTTGAGCACACAGTGGAAAATCAAAGGCCCATTGCTCACAATTTTCCACCAGACGAGATCTGTGGATGGAAGGTTGAGCAGCAGGCCGGGGATTTTCTGTGGTGTGCTTGCTGCATGGGAAATACCTCACTGTCGCTGATGACTCATCAAATCAGCCATAGACAATGTAATGCGTTTGCCTATATCATTATCCTTACTTGTATTTCCTCTAATACCTGTATTTCTAATTATGCATAGAGCAACAGCAAGGTTATGTAATGGAAATGGTGGTTAGTGGAATTAAAGGTGACATGAGTGATGAATTATCCTGCATCTGTAATGAACATGTCTGCATAATGCTCTCGATGGATTCTAGGTTCTTTTGATGGATGAGAATGTGTGCCCTGGCACAGTAGATTCCCTAAGCTAAAATGGATGGTAATTAGATTTTCACAAACCTTCTGTTCAATCCCTTCCTCAACTGCAAGGATGAAGGGAATAGCCATAGGAAAAACTTAAGCGTTGCTGTGCAGCTACTGGACTTTGAAGAAAACTTCATTACCTTACGGCCAGCTGTGAGCTGAACAAAGGTGACAAGTTCACAAGTCCATATGTGGAGAGTCCAATATGATCCAGGTGTCGGCTGTTGCTCAGCAGTAGCAGTCTCGCCTCTGAGTCAGAGGTTGCGGGTACAAATCCCACTCGAGAGACTTGTGAACATAAGATTTGAGGAGGATGCATCAGTGCAGTACTGAGGGAACACTGCGCTGTCAGAGGTGCCATCTTTCGGATGAGACATTAAACCAAGACCCTATCTTCAGACTCAGGTGCATTTAAAAGATCCCATGGCGCTATTTTGAAGAAGAGCAGGGAGGTTTTCCCCGGTGTCCTGGCCAATATTTATCCCTCAATTAACATCAATATAGCAGATTATCTGGTCATTATCACATTGCTGTTTGTGGGAGCTTGCTGTGCGCAAATTGGCTGCCACATTTCCTGCATTACAACAGTGACTACACTTGAAAAGTACTTCATTGACTGTAAAGTGCATTGGGACATCCAGAGGTTGTTAAAGGCGCTATAGAAATGCAAGTCTTTCTTTATTTACATATAAGTGCATCATCTTCTCCTCCTTCACCCACAATTATTGAAGTATTGGTGTTTTTTTGAAGAGCCTGTTTCTGTCATTGGAAATATTTGTAAGATTTATCTCCAACAGGTAAACAAACCAATTTAACTTTTTGTTTCTGTTTTCAAACATTCTCTTTTTGGCTATCCATTAAGTTATGCAGTCGTGGTTCTCTGTTCTCTATAAGTCAATCAAGATTATCTGGAAGGGTATAGAGAAGACTGCGCCAATAGCAGAGAAAAGAGCATACTTGATTAGAGGAAGTACATGCTAACGCACCACTAGGGCCAGTTTCGCACACAAACAATGTTACCAGGTAACGCAAGGTCACCTCCGCTGCAGAATTTCCTGGCACTTGGGTATGTCTCACATGACCTGCTGAAAACTTCAGGTGCACAATGGTGGGTGGGGGCAGCCATTCAAGCGGTGCTGGGTGCCCGTGTGCTGGACAATTTTCTGGCATGGAGAAAGGACACCGGGTGCAGGGCAGGTGGAGGTAATGGTTACGTTTATATATAATATTGGATCCTGAGAGACCAGCTCTCAGATGTGATCCCAGTTTGGATCTAGAGACAATGGCCTAGAAATTCATTAAGGCGCTGCCAGCTTTGCGCCCAGTTAACGCCTAAAGAGTGATTTTGCGCCAGAAATGAGTTTGCGCAGATATTCAGCGCAGCGGTATTGGTGATGGTAGCCGTTAGCGCTGCGCCGGCACCGATGACGTCATCGGTGTGCGCAGTGCCCCGGTTCCACCCCGAAACCGGCCCGATCCCCATATTTAGTTGCGGCCGCCTCCTCCGAAGCGGCCACAAACAGCGACCAGAAAACGGGGCCGTCCTGCTGCCTTAGTGAGGCGCTTTAAAGCGGAAGGTGTGGCCGGCCGCATTTTCGGCGGCCGCCTGCCCGCACCTCCTTCCCCGGCCTCCTCCACCCACCCCCCCGCGGCATTGCCGGCTGCTTTCCGCGAGCCCGGCACTTCTCCGTGGTGCCGGGCTCATTTGCCGGCACTATCCAGCGGCGATCTCCCCGTTGCAGGCAGCTCCCCCTTAAGAGAAGGAGGAGGCCTGCAGTACCGCAGCCTGCCGCTCCGCAGCGGCTGGCGCAGCGGCGCCAAGAGCGCTGATATTCAGTGTCAGTGCCCCAAGCGGAGGTGGGCACACCCTGGTATAGCGCCCATTTCCGAATTGGGGCGCTAACAATGAATATCTGATGATCGCTATAGGCTTCCCGCCCAGCGCTAACTTTTGGGCGCTAGCCAGCTGGCGGGGCCATAGTGAATTTCTAGGCCAATCACACCAAACCGCAATGCCTTGTAAAGCTACACTTATTTATTTAGTCTCAGCAACTTTAGTAATCAAAGCTTATTTGCTTGGTTATTATGAATGACTAAAAAGAATAAAGAAAGAACTTGCATTCATATATTGCCTTTCATGACCTCTGGACGTCCTAGAGTACTTTACAGCCAATGAAGTACTTCCGAAGTGTAGTCACTGTTGTAATGTAGGAACTGAGGTAGACAATTTGTGCACAGCAAGGGCCCACAAACAGCAACGTGATCATCTGTTTTTTAGCGATGTTGCTTGAGGGATAAGTATTGGCCAGGGCACTGGGGAGATCGCCCCTGTTCTTCTTCGAAATAGTGTCATAGGATCTTTTACGTCCATCTGAGAGGGCAGATGGGGCCTCGGTTTAACATCTCATCTGAAAGATGGCACCTCCAATAGTGAAGCACTCCCTCAAGTCTCTGGAGTGAGGTTTGAACCCACAGCCTTCTGACTCAGAGGCGCGAGTGCTACTACTGAGCCATGGCTGATGCATCATATCATAATAATGCTTAATCAGCACTCACAGTTTGACTTGAGATAACATCCTCTATTGGTAACTCGCGTTGGGAACTCTGAAAATTAGGGTGAAAGTCCCTTCGGTAATCCAGCCGCTAATGACATTGATGGACTCACTGTTTGGGCAGGTTGAAAATGCAAGGAGAATTTCAAAAAGTAACTGTGTTTATGTGTCACTCTTCCTTTGATTTCAGTTTGTTTGACAAACATCTGCAGGCTTGACTGCCCTCTCATGTCCCATTTGTTACTAACAATGATCTATCAACTTAGCCAGGCAAAATCTGCTCTTCCATAGGGAATTTGCCTATGTCCCAATTCTCACACTGCTCAACAATGGAGTTTAGTTCAACTCAGACATTCAGAAGCCTCCTTTCCTGTTACCTGCTTCAGGGTTTCTTTAATTAAATTTGCAGTGCTTCAGTGTTAATTGGTTCTTTTCCTCCAAGGTTGTCTGTGAGAAGAGCTTCCTTTCTAATTAGGGCTACCAAATGGTCCTTGTCTAACAGTTCAAAGATGTGATTCATATGTTAAGTCATCCTGTTACAAATGATAAGCATAGAGCACAAGCATGTGTTCTTCCACTTCTTTGTTCTTACATTTGCATTTCTTGTTGAAGTTTATAACTAGCTTTGAATAATAATAAATAACATATTTACTTCTCAACCAACACCTAAAACAAATTATCTGGTCATTATCTCATTGCTTTGTAGGCAGTTGCTGTGCGCAAATTGGCTGCTGCCTTTCCCTACATTATAACAGTGACTACACTTCAAAGGTACTTCATTTGGCTGCAAAGCACTTTGGGATGTTCTGAGGTCAAAAAGGTAAGAACAAAGGAACATAAGAAATAGGAGCTGGAGTAGGCCATTCAGCCCTTTGAGCCTGCTGCACCATTCAATAAGATCATGGCTGATCTTCTACCTCAACTCCACCTTCCCGCACTATTCCTGTTAAGTCCGTGAATGATTTAGACACGGACTAGCAGGAGTGAAAACAAACAGATGTTTACTGGTGGAAGTCCATAACGAAACTAAACAGAGGCTCTCTAGTGCCTTTTATACAGGGGTGGTCACTGCCGGTACTGCAGTCTGAGACCAGTTATTCTCTGAAAGGTACATACACAACAATTCCTCCCCATTTAGATAAACAGTACATAACATTCATTTAACAACTAAATGATAACGAATTACAATCACAATTACTGTTGCTAGATACATTGGTTAAGTTTAAGCAATTATAAGTTCAGTCTTTGAGGAGGCTTCCTGATTCTGTCTGGATAACGCCTTTTTGGGGTATCAGGTTCTTCTGGCAATGTTGAGTCGGAATCAATGTCGTTGTTTGGTTCATCTGCTTCCAATATTACTGGTTCTGCGGTAGCTGCAATTGGAATGTCGATTTCATTGCCAGGTGTATCAGATCGTGGTGTGGAGTTGACGTTTTCCCGTGACTCTAGAATCTGGTCAGCATGGCATCTTACAATGCTCTCCCCAACGTCCACGGTATACATGAGAGGTCCTTGTCGTGTACAAATCGTTCCTGGTTGCCATTTCTCAGTGCGGTAGTCCCGGGCCAAAACTGGTTGACCTATCTTAAAACTCCTGGTCGGCCTTTCATTCATATTCTGAAACTGCCTGTTCTCCACATCTCTTCGGACGTTTGGCTTAACCAAATCCAAGCGGCATTGTAGTCTTCGATTGAAGAACATCATGGCTGGAGTTTGGCTGGTAACCGCATGTGTCGCATTCCGGTAGGCAAACAAGAAGTTGTCCACCTTGTGTTGTAGGGGTATATCTTCATTACACATTGCCTTGATAGCCTTCTTGAATGTTTGGGCAAACCTCTCGGCCAATCCATTAGTGGCTGGATGATATGGGGCAGATGTGTAATGCTTAACACCATTGTTCTTTAAGAACCTCCAGAACTCTTCAGACACAAACTGTGGTCCATTGTCAGAGCAAATCTGTTCAGGCAGCCCATTCCTGGCGAATATGGTTCGTAAAACTGTGATAGTTTTTCCGTGGTGGTTGAGGACATTTTTATTACCTCTGGCCACTTTGAATGTGCATCCACCGCAATTAAAAACATCGAGTCAATGAAGGGACCAGCAAAATCAACGTGCACCCTTTGCCATGGAGATGAGGGCCACTCCCATGGATGCAGAGGAGCTTGTGGTGGAGCGTTTTGGACCTTCTGGCATCCTGCACAGCTCTTGGTCATCTCTTCGATTTCTCTATCGATTCCCGGCCACCACACAAACGCTCTGGCTAAGCTCTTCATTTTTACCCCACCCAGATGACCCTCATGAAGCTCATTGAGCACTCTATCCGTCAACTTAGGTGGAATTACTACTCTGGATCCACACATCAAGGTTCCTCTGCACACTGACAGCTGTTCTCTTTTTGGCGAGAATGCTGGCAGCAGTGGTTCGCCATGTGCTGGCCATCCCTTCACCGTTAAATCATAGACCCGTGATAGTGTCGGGTCATTCCGCGTTTCCTTTTCTATGTTTGCATTCGTCACAGGGAAACATTCAACTATGGTCGAGTGGAATAACTCCATTGGATCCACTGCAAGGTCTTCTTCTTCCACCGTCGGCAACGGTAGACGTGACAATCCATCAGCATTTCCATGCTGTTTAGTTCCTTTGTACTCGATGTCATATTGGTGTGCCCCTAGGAAAAGGGACCATCTCTGCAGCCGTTGTGCTGTCATTATCGGTACGCCCTTCTGAGGGTTGAAAATGGAGACAAGAGGTTGATGATCGGTTAGTAGAGTAAATTTTTGACCGTGCAGATAGTGATTGAACTTCTTCACCCCCCACACTAGGCTGAGGGCCTCTCTGTCAATCTGGGCGTAGTTACGCTCGGCAGAAGTTAACGAGCGTGACGCAAAAGCTATCGGCCTCTCCAAACCATCAAGGAATTTATGTGACAGTACCGCCCCAATGCCACAGGGAGACGCATCACACGCCAGCCTGATTGGCAGTGCTGGGTTGTAGTGAGCCAATACTTCCTTTGAAGTGTTTAAGTCCTTACTCTTCTGAAAAGCACGCTTACAATCATCGCTCCATTTCCATGCTACCCCCGTTCGTAGCAGGGCGTTCAGTGGGTGCAGAATTGTCGACAAATTCGGCAAAAACTTATGATAGTAATTCACCAACCCGAGGAATGACCTCAGTTGCGACACATTTTCAGGCGCTGGGGCCTTAACAACCGCTTCAATTTTGTCAGTGGACTTATGTAACCCCTCTTCATCAATCACGTGGCCACAATATGATATCTGTTTATTAAAAAATTCGCACTTGGGGCGGTTGGCTCGCAGCCCATGTTCCCGTAGTCTAGTGAGCACCTGTTCTAGGTTGTTAAGGTGTTCACTGTCATCTTCACCTGTTACAAGGATGTCGTCCAAGTAACACTGAGTCCCCGGAATCCCTTGCAGGACTTGTTACATCGCTCTTTGCCATATCGCCGGATCCGATGCTACTCCGAATACCAATCGATGATACTGGTAAAGACCTTTGTGAGTGTTTATCGTGAGATAATTCCTAGAGGACTCTTCACCCTCCATCTGCAAATATGCTTGTGCTAGGTCAATTTTTGTAAAACGCTTCCCTCCAGACAGTGAGGCGAAGATGTCTTCTATCCTTGGAAGAGGATATTGTACTGTGCGAAGGACAGGGTTCGCCGTCACCTTGAAATCCCCACAGATGCGAATCTTCCTTGGCTCTCCGGACTTATTGCTTAACGTTTTCTTCATGACAGGAACGAATGGTGTCGCCCACTCGCTCCAGTCGACCTTAGACAACACGCCCGCCTTCTCCAGACTCTCCAGCTCTGCCTCGACGGCTGGGCGAATTGCATATGGTACCGGTCTCGCTTTGAAAAACTTGGGAACTGCATTCTCTTCTATTTTTATCGAGGCGGTTATGCCTTTAAGCGTGCCCAGTTCTTGTTGAAATACCTCTTTGGCGTTAGCTAAGATTGTTGACAATCGTCCAGGAGTGACGTCTTCATCTTTTTGACCATCCACCGTCATTGCATGAATGGAATGCCAATCTAAGTTTATCTTCCTGATCCATTCCCGTCCCAATAACGGTGGTCCACCATTTGGCAGTATGTAGAGATACAATTTCCGTATTTTCTTGCCATTGTATTCGGCAGGCACCCTTATTTTTCCTCTGGGGTATACTTTTTGCCCCGTATACGTCGTCAAGACGATGGATGTCTCTCTCAAGGGTATGTGTGAGAATAGCCGCTCGTAGTCTCGTCGATTCATGACGGTTAGCGCTGATCCTGTATCCAATTCCATTTTAACTTGGGACCCTGCTATCGTGAGAGTGACCTAAATGGTTCGGTGATCCTCTTTTGCGATTACATTGTGAAGTTTGAGACAGCTTAGTCTCCTGTTTCCGGATTCACTATCGCTCACCTGATCTTTGGAACTACTGTCCGTCATCTTTTGTACTTTCTTGTACGGTTCCTTCGTAGCCTTTTTGTTGTCGCTGGTCTTCTTCCCAGACCTACAAACTCGTGCAATGTGTCCAATCTTCCCGCATTGTCTGCATATTTTGTCTTTGGACCAGCAGTCCTTCTGGTCATGGTTAGTTCTGCCGCAGCGATAACATTTTGCAAATCCCCGTGTCATTTCGTGGGTGCCGTATTCCTGTGGTTTTTGTTAAATTTCTGCAGCTCCCCTGGCTGCTGCTTCATATGATACTGCCACGCTGAAAGCCTTATCTAGCGTCAGCTCTTTTTCTGTGAGTAACTTCTTCTGTGTTCCTTCACTCAGGAGTCCACAGACAAATTTGTCCCGTAGGGTATCTGCCAGTCCTGCTCCGAACTGGCAGTGCTTTGATAGCTTGCGTAGTTCCGTAAGATACTCAGCATTGCTCTCATCTTTCTGCTGAGTTCTCCTGTGGAATTTAAGTCTTTCTGCTATCAACAGCGGTGCAGGGTTTAAGTGCTCCTGTAGAACAGCAACAATTTCGTTAAAACTCTTCGCCTTTGGTTTGGCTGGAGTAATCAGATCCCGCAATAGGCCGTACGTTCTAGCGCCCATTAAGTTTAGCAATATTGATGCCTTTTTCCCCTCCGCTATTTCATTTGCCTCGAAATATACCTCGACTCTTTCCACATACGTGGTCCAGTCCTCTAATGTGTTATCAAAAGCAGTGATACAGCCAGTCTTCGGCATCTTGCAAATCTAAAATGGCGCCTCCCGCGCTTTGCCTTCTTCCCCGATTTAACAAAATGGCGCCTCGCGCTTTGTCTTCTTCCCCGCTGTTGTTAGCGCTGCTTTCCACGGTTTCTTGCGCGTATTCTTTTTCTTTTATTATTTTCCCGTCATGGACACTTCCTCTGGGACACTTCCCTCCCTCTTCTGAGGTCCGAACGCTGCCCGGCTTCGAAACACCGGCCGCGCCCTGTAAGCTCCACCCTCTCTCTCTCTCTTTGCTTCCCGACTCGCTGCCCGGCCCCGTTGAAAAGCCACCCGATCGAGCTTCAGCCCGCCGCAGCCCAGGACGGATCAGAGCACTACCTGCCACCAGCCTGATTAGCTGGGAAACCACGGACCGAGGAACCCAGCCTGGCTCTGGAAAGTCGCTCCTGAAATTTTTTTAATCGATGATTGACGGTCGACGCCTGTTTCTCGAGTTTCAATGGCCTCTTTTTTTTTCTTCTGGCTCCGACCTTCAACAACGTCGTCGGAGCTGCTGCTGAGTTGCAGGTAAGTTCGTTTCTTACTCGTCGCCAGTGTTAAGTCCGTGAATGATTTAGACACGGACTAGCAGGAGTGAAAACAAACAGATGTTTACTGGTGGAAGTCCATAATGAAACTAAACAACAGAGGCTCTCTCGCGCCTTTTATACAGGGGTGGTCACTGCCGGTACTGCAGTCTGAGACCAGTTATTCTCTTAAAGGTACATACACAACAATTCCCATATCCCTTGATGCCCTTAATATCCAAAAATCTTTCAATCTGCCTTGAATATGCTCAGCGACTGAGCATCCACAGCTCTTTGGCATAGAGAATTCCAAAGATTCGCAACGCTTTCAGTGAGGAAATTTCTCCTCATCTCTGTCCTAAATGGCCGACCCCTTATTCTAAGATGGTGACCTCTAGTTCTAGACTCCCCAGCCAGGTGAAACACCCTCCCAGCATCTACCCTGTAAGAATTTTATGTTTCAATAAGATCACCTCTCATTCTTCTAAATTCTAGGGAATACAAGCCCAGTCTCCTCAATCTCTCCTCATAGGACAATCCCCCATCCCAACAATCAGTCTGGTGAACCTTCATTGCACTGCCTTTAAGACAAGTGTATCCTTCCTTAGGTAAGGCGACCAAAACTGTACACAGTACTCCAGGTGTCATCTCACCAAGGCCCTATGTAATTGCAGTAAGACTTCTTTATTCTTCTAGTCCAATCCTTTCGTAATAAAGGCTTGTATTGGTGAGACCACACCTGGAATACTGCATACAGTTTTGGTGTCCATACTTAAGAAAAGACATACTTGTGCTCGAGTCAGTACAAAGAAGGTTCACTCGGTTAATCCCGGGGATGAGGGGGTGGTCATATGAGGAGAGGTTGAGTAGATTGGGACTCTACTCATTGGAGTTCAGAAGAATGAAAGGCGATCTTATTGAAACATATAAGATTGTGAAGGGGCTTGATCGGGTGGATGCGGTGAGGATGTTCCCAATGATGGGTGAAACTAGAACTAGGGGGCATAATCTTAGAATAAGGGGCTGCTCTTTCAAAACTGAGATGAGGAGAAACTTCTTCACTCAGAGGGTGGTAGGTTTGTGGAATTTGCTGTACCAGAAAGCTGTGGAAGCTACATCATTAAATAAATTAAAACAGAAATAGATAGTTTCCTAGAAGTAAAGGGAATTAAGGGTTACGGGGAGCGGGCAGGAAATTGGACATGAGTCTAGGTTCGGAATGGTCATGGCCCTGTGGGTAGTGGAGTGGGCCCAGGGGCCGTGTAGCCTGGTTCTGCTCCTACTTCTTGTGTTCTAATTCAGTGTTAGATTTCAGGAGATGGTTTTATTCCTGTTCCTGGCTGGGGTGGAGATCGCCTTTACAGAAGGTAAGTACTGTAGAAAATATAGGGACAGAGTGGTCTCCTGGACGAGTTTCGATCGCCTAGATGGGTCGGAGAGGAATTTCCCAGATTTTTTCTATCAAATTGGCCATTGGGTTTTTTATCTGGTTTTTCGCCTCTCCCGGGAGATCACATGGGTTCGGGTGGATGGAGAGTGATAGAAGATTTGAGGTTAGGATCAGATCAGCCATGATCTTATTGAATGGTGGAGCAGGCTCGAGGGGCCGATTGGCCTACTCCTGCTCCTATTTCTTATGTTCTTATGTTCTTATGTTCTTATGCTCACATACCATTTGTTTTTCTAATTGCTTGCTGTAACTTTCAGTGATACGTACACAAGGACACCCAGATCCCAACTGAATACCAACATTTCCCAATCTCTCACCATTTAAAAATAGTATGCTTTTCTATTTTTCTGACCAAAGTGGATAACTTTGCATTTTTCCACATTATATTCCATCTGCCATGTTCTTGCCAACTCACTTACCTGTCTATCCCTTTGTAGCATCTTTGCATCCTCCTCACAACTTACTTTCCCACCTAGCTTTGTATTGTCAGAAAACTTGGATACATTACACTCGATTCTCTCATCTAAGTCATTGATATAGATTGTGAATGGCTGAGGTCCAAGCACTGATCCTTGCAGTACTCCACTAGTTACAGCCTGCCAACCTGAAAATGACCCGTTTATTCCTACTCTCTGTTTTCTGTCCATTAACCAATCCTCAATGCATGCTAATATATTACCTTATATAAATGTAAGTCTTTTTTTCTTTTTATGATTCAGCAAATATTAAACGCAACTATATGATATAAGATGTAATATAAAATGCAATTATATATCAGCACAGTTCACCATACAATACAAGAGTAGGGGTATGAAGTGAGCAATTTTTCCTGGGGGTCACCAGGCAGTAGTGGATGGGAAATATTGTGTCACCAGTGCAGCCTCCCTTTCAGCACCCATTCAAACTGGGCACTGTGCGGCTCAAGCACTGCTCATACATTCCACCCACATTGTGGGATGGCTGCTGTACTTAAATGGAATTCAGGGTTTTGCAAGTCTAGCATCCGTGAATGGTTCCATAGCGTGTTCCCCCCACCCTTTTACTTTGAGACTCCCATGCTCTTTTGGGGGTGCCAGTCCACCCCTGTTTGTGCTCACCACCGACAGTGGGACCCGCTGAGTGTGTCGGGCATTTTGTAGGCCTCTGGAAAACAGGGGGAGGGTCACTGATGCACTTCAGTGCATTGGGCAACTGCCATCATAATAATGGCCCTGTTTTGCACAGAGTGATTGGGACCCTGGATAAGGGTGTGGAAAAATGTATACGGACAGGTGTTCCCTTTGCAATATTCTTATTCATTCTTCCATCACCTCCACTCTTAGCTGTACCTCCCAAGGCACCTTACCATACAATCTCTGCAGATGCAGCATCTGTCCATTGCTTTCTAGTATTTAGATTACTTGACCAATCTCCTTTGCCTGCTGTTCTCTTCCATCTTTTTTCTTTTTTGACAGATCTATAAAGGAATTCTCCCACCTTCATTTTCTTGCTCTGGTAAACCTGAAATATTAACCTATTTCAACTGCTGAAGACCCGTTGTGTATTTTCAATATTATTTGTTTTCATTTTAAACATGTGGTTATTTTGATTTTTATATATTAGAAAAAGTGATCAGATTGTTAAATTTGCCTCAGGAAAAATTTGCAGAAGATTGGCCATATTGGATGAATTGACTTCTGTGCAACAGTCTATACTTGGCCTGGGATTTCTATATGCACATGTTATGCATGGGTTAGGATGCTGATACAATGGAAATGTACAAGAAGTGGTTCGGTGCAATAGAATTCTCTGCCTGGATCAGAATTATAATCGGATTAGGTATGTGCTTATCTGGACTTGACTGTGCCACATTGTGAAGGAGTGACTTCTTTAGAAGCATTTTACTAATGTCTGACAATTACCAGATGAAAGGCATAACATCATGTACTTTGCAACACAACGACGCTAAATCTATTTGACTACTGCTGTTACAAAATAGTTTAAGCTTCTGTTGTTTGTTATGGGATATGAATGTTTTGGGAAAGATTTACCGGCAAAATCACTGAAGCTAAATTCCCAGCAATGAGCCTCACTAGGAATAGTTTTAGGAGCCCAGGCTCTGACTTACGCTCGGGAGAGTAGCAGCACTGAATCTTCCCTTTAGAGACATATTTTCCTTTGGGAAATAAGTTTATGGGAGCAACAGGGCAGCACAATCCATTGAAAGTATGACCAACCTTTTGTCCATTTGGACCCTTACTTTGAAATCTGTTCCTAGGCAACAGTGAGCTTCACTGAAAACTAGTGAGCGAAAAATCAGCTGTTAAGGACTTGTTAAAATCTTGTTAAAGGCCAATAATAAGAAACTCTTCCAGCATTACATGGTGGGGAGAGAGATATAAACAAAACTTGAGTTGGGATGTCAACTTGTCAACTAGAAAGCAGAAGTCTTCAAAGGAGCAGCGCTGTTTAACAATAATGTAAATATAGCAGTGTGCAGTAATACAGGTACAACAATTGATAGATAATTCATATGATTTATAAAAATGCCATCGTTGAATTAAAATAATTTAATGGCAAGATTTGTTAAGCATGCACTGTAGTTTTATATGCTCATACATTGTAAAAGTTCAACGATAATTTGTTTGAAAGAAATATATAAATGACTCAGTTACACCAATGTGTCACGGTAATAATATGATTTGGCAATGGATTGTTTCCAACAAGTACAATTCAATCTTGAAACATTTCAACACCTTTAATTCTTATAAAGAAATTACATATTTTAAACAGCATTTTAGAAAGTGCTGTACCTCAATCTTTATGAGGTAATTTATACTAATCAGTGAGTGAATTTATACTATTTTCATCAGATAAAGTAGACATCTGGGAACTTGCTACAGGATTGAGGGATTTGAGTGAACCAGATAGACCTTTTATTGAGTTTTTAAATTTTGATTTATTCTTCGACCAAATCCTGAGGGATTGCTGCCTGAATTCAAAGGGCTGGATGTTGTCATTGTGCTAGGGTTGTGTCATCAGCTTTTCGTGTTATCCACCCGATTCTAAATCAATGTGGGAGATTGATGCGATTTTCACATAATTGGGCAATTGAGTTCCATGGCCCAATTAGTTTTTTCAGTTTGAAACTCGCCTCCAATGACATCATCATTGCTGCTGCATTTAAGGTCTGCAAGAAGCCTTGCTTCCTCTGCAGACTGCCAAACTTTTGGCCTTTGCAGTGAGAGGGACCTGGAGACAGAATGAGCAGTGGGAGACCTAAGTCTGCTCCCAGGTTTGATGACGTCGCCCTGCAAGCTTTGGTGGGGGGAGCAAGAGCTAGTAAGGAGGTGCTCTTCCCTTCTTCAGGGAGGAGGAAGCCTCCCCAGCAGACGAAGGCTGTGTGGGTCCAGGTGGCCCAGGAGGTGAACTCGTTGTCCCTCATTCGCAGAACCTGGCTTCAGTGCAGGAAGAGATTTCATGACCTTCTGCGCACTGGAAAATTGAGTATGACTTTGCCATCACCCTCAATCTGATCCCCATTGCCTCGCCTCACCAGCACTCAGCTTTAGCAACCTCTTCCTCCACATCTGACTTGACACTGACACCCCTGCACCCTTACCCATTCCCTCTCTCTCTATGGTCACATTCACCTAACTATTTGACTATGCAGCCCTCACACTCCCTATCACTGTGATGCTATGAAAACAACTTACAAAACACAGGGAGGGCCCTTGGTCTTGCCAACTCATTCCACCTTTGTCTCCTTCTAAGCATCTATGCTGTGGATTCTCTACACTCACTCCTTCATTCTCACTCAAACTCCACTTGTCTCCCTCATTGCAGGAAAAGAGAGCTCACAATAAGAGGGAAAGAGCGAGGACAGGAGGAGGACCACCCTCAGTAGCCTACCTCACCCTTTGGGAGGAGGTGGTCCTGGAGATTGTGGGACTGGAGGACGATGCGCAACTGGGGGACGGACAGACGGGTGCATCACAGGAAGCTAATGACAGAATAGTTTTTCATCTCTCTCATTGACATTGCATGAGTCACTGATAATGATTCTGAAGCTCTAACAGATGGACTTATGATCATCTGCAAGATGCAATGTGCATGTAACCTTGGCCTCACATCTCTGACTCTTTCCTTTACTCCCCACAGGACCATCACGAGCACCCGTCCCCATTATCGAGGAGGAACAGCCTGAGCCTCCAGACTCCTCAGAGGAAGCTGCAACCTCTGAGGGCACAGCATCAACAGAATTTAGCGAACCCAGCACCAGCGCAGACACTCACACCTCAGTGGGACCATCATGAGATAGAGTAGTGTTGTCACCTGGTGTATCACAGCTCACAAGTGAGCATCAGCAGATTGTGGAGACAGGGACAGCAGTGGAGAGTCCAAGTCGGAGGGTGCAGGACACTCCCAGCTCGGCTCAGCTGCATGTCGACCCTCTGCCTTTGGGTCCATCCACAAGATCAGTGGTGCTGGGAATCCAGGAACAGATGCAGGAGTCTCTGGCAGGTTTTGTCTCCAGGGTCGCTGCGAGTATGGAGCGAATGGAGGGGTCCACTGCGAACATGAGCAGAGCCTTTGTGGAGTCATTTTCACATGAACGCATCACCATGGAAAGGATAGCAACCTCCATGGAGGTGATAAGTCGCCAGAGTGCAGAAAACATGGTGAGTGTTCATAATAGAATGACATCTCTTGAGGAGCGATGGTCATCTATTGAACAGAGAAACCAAACCTTCATGGAAGTCATTCTGAGTAGGACTGCCAGTGCAGATACGGGTCCCCATGGCCCCCCTGATGTGCAGCAAGGTGCTCTCAAGCCACTTGCAAGCACTGAAGTGGACCTGACCCATGAGAGGGATGATGGTGGCAGAGAATAAGGAAGTGGGGTCTCCTCTCCAAATGCTCACACTTCCATGCCACTGACAAGTCCTCGGTCAGAGCCCACCAGAGTCCCCATCCAACCGAGATCGGCATCTCAACCCCTGCACAGCTGCAGGAGCAGCAGACTGTTGGTGAGCCCTCACAGGTTCACAACCCCAGAGGACGCCCACCAAAGGTGTCGAGACAGAAGCAGCAAGAAACTGAGCAAGGGTCCGCCACATCTGCTGAAGCCACAGGGGAAGCACTATGTAGGAGCACACGTAAGAGAAAGATACTGCACAAATAGTCACAAGGGTAGTCACTTAGGTGAAATTTGATGTTTAATGTTAAAAAGCTATCAGATGGTTACTGCAAATATAAAATCTGACGGCTACTGCTGCAGTTGTGGCGTGAGTCATTTCACTAATGGGACTTCCACATTGAGGGCTTATGATTACTTGCAACTGTCAGTATGGTAGTCAAATTGTTAGGAATCCACTGGTTCTTGGCCATTGTCGAAGCTCTGGTAAGAAGCTGTGAGGCAAAAGTGCTTGATTGGCTAGGCTAAGCAAGTCTGGCCAAGATGATGTGCATTCCTTGCATCCCGGCCAGCAATGTTCTCGCGTACTGCTGCCGCTGGTTGATGGGCCTCTGCAAGATGTTCATTTTCGCTCTCCTCCTCCTCCTCCTCCTCCACCTCCTCCTCCACCTCTTCCTCCTCCTCCTCCTCATCTGAGGAGGATATGTAAGGAGCCACTTCATCCTCAGGTATCTGCAAGCCACGACGCTGTGCCATGTTGTGAAGTGCACAGCAAACCACGATGATTCTGGAGACTCTGGCTGCTGAGTATTGCAGGCTCCACCTGATCTTTCCAGGCTTCCGAAGCGCATCTTCAGCAAACCGATTGTTTGCTCGAATGTGACTGGAGTTGTAGCTGTCCTCAGCTTCTTTGGATGGGCTCCTCAATGGCGTCATTAGCCATGTCTTCAGGGAATAGCCCTTGTCTCCAAGTAGCCATCTGTTCAGTTGGTCTGGTGGACTGAATAGCAGAGGCACACTAGACTGGCACAGTATGAAGGAGTCATGGCAACGGCTAGGGTACGTGGCACAAACATGCAAAATTTCCTTCTTGTGGTCACACACCAGCTGAACGTTGAGTGAGTGGAAGCCCTTGCGGTTGACAAAAATACCTGGATTGCGATGTGGTGCCTTAAGGGCCACATGTGTGCAATCGACGACGCCCTGCACCCTTGGAAAGCCTGCCAGATTAGCTAATCCAACCGCATGCGCCGTGACACTTGCTTGATCCTTGGTGAAATGGATGTGATTGTGCGCGATAGCAAAGAGGGCATCGGTTACCTGCATGATGCAAGTGTGTGCGGCCCCCTGGGAGATGCCGCTGATGTCTGCTGCTGATCCCTGGAATGAGCTGGAGGCAAAAAAGTTGAGTGCGGTGGTGACTTTGACGGCCACTGGTAAGGGATGTCCACCTGGTCCTCTGGCATCCAGGTCTTGTTGCAGCATTGCGCAGATGTCACCCAGTACCTCTCGCGAAATTCAGAGCCGCCTTTGGCACTGCTGCTCAGATATGTTGAGGTAGCTGTCCCTGTGTCTGTAGACCCTGTTTGGGGGTATCTCCTGCGCCGACGGGCTTCCATGCGCTGGCCCCTTCTGGCCTGTGCAGCTTCAGGTGGGTGAGCAGCAGCTTGGCGCTCCTGTTGTTGCTGCTGATGTTGGTGCTGCTGTTGTTCATGGTTCTGCTGGTGCCACGACTGGTCTTCATCTTTATCTGATGTCCAGAAGGGAAGGAAATAAATGGCCCCCATGCTTCTGGTATATGCCTCAGTTGAGGAAGCGCTCAGTGAAGGTGGTGAGAGGGGTTTCCCAGGAGGTCACACTGGAGATGGGTGTCAGGCTCCAAACTTCCACAGCTGTGGTTATGCCTTCTAAAAGTTCCCCCAGACCTGAGACAACAAAGTCCTGCCACCTGCAAATGATGGCTGATCAAATATCCTATTTAATGGTGGAGCTGCAGCTAATAGTCAGCAATCCAATTGTGCTCCCGCCAGGTTTCACCGTCGTGTTTCAGAACAGGCGTGCTTCACGTGGGAAAAGGGTTAAAATCACGAAGGCCTTTCAAAATGGGATAATAGAGGCAATTTAGTGCTTGTTAAGGGCATTAAGGGCCTATCCCGCCTCTTGGAGGTGGGACGGAGACGGGAGCAGTAACCACGATTTCTGGAAAATTGCTTGGAGGCGGGATGGAGGTGGGGTTGGGCCTGCCCGCCACTTTTTGCAATTTTAACAACCCACACACCTCCATTCCCACCTCCACAGCCCTGGGAAATTCAATCCCAAAGTGTCTGTGATTTGCCATTAAATATGTGTGTTGTGAACAAAATAGCGTTGGCTCCAAAATAAAGTGTGGCTTCTGTATACGATAAAAGAGTGCTGCCTTTCATGTGTGACTAGCCTCTGCTTTTACAAGAGCACTGATGTCACTGCTGTAATTCAGTTTGCCTTCTTCAGTGGGTTATAGGCACAGATGAGGGAGATCTGTTGCTTTGGCAATCCTGATTTTGTACGGGAAGATTCATCAGGGACTTGGAGGAGTATTTAATCTTAATTATCCAACAACAGATTTCTTGATTCAGGAGTGATGCTAAAGCACCAGAGGTAGAGATTCACCACCAACATGGTAATTGTAGCATGCTTGAGAAGAACAGGTGGCTTTGGGCCTATGGTTCCCAAAGCTCCCACCATTGGGGTTTTCCTTGTGTCATGTGTGGGTCTGTTGTAGACTAATTGATAGAGATTGACTGCTATGATTAGTTAACAACTCCCTTATCATTGTATCATGCCACTACCAGGATGGTGGAAGGTGAACTAGATGAACCCATAGCCACTGAAGGAACATTCCTTTAAGACCACTGCAAGTAACATTGTATCCATAGGTCTATAGTGTAAGGTAGTTTGGGGCCAATTTTCATCTGTTGTGCACCTGGAGAATGCTCAGTTCCAAGGCTCAAAGCAGATGAAAAACAGGTGGAGACCCATGACCCCAGGTCTCTGTACCTTTTTCATTGTTCAGGGATCCCCAGTAAGAGGTTGGGGGGTGGACAGTTACTGAAGTGGGAGGAACTTAATAGAGCCTTCTGCTTCATTCTCCAAGTGAACCCCATTTGAAATGGCTTCCGAAGCAGTGGCTCTTAGGCTTTTTGCCGAGCCCTGTTCAGATTGTAGAATCTGAAAGTAGCATGTAGCAAAATCCTGGAGGCCGAAATAAGTAAGCCCCGATTTCTTCGGGCTGGCGGGACCACCTAAGAGGTGGAAGGCTTCTGGTTGCTGTTTTTTGGACATCAGATGGAAAGCCAACAACTAATGCCGCTGCCGTAGGTCAAGGATTTGTTTCCTGCACTCATTTCCTTGTGCCAAGGGATGAGGCTGCATCTGAGTGCATTGGGTCTAGGATAATAAGCTGAACCCACAGATATAGGCAGGTTCAAGGCAGGTGGAATGCACTTTGGCTGCATTCCAGCTGACTAGTATCCAGGTGAGACAAGGGTAGGAAAATTAGCCCCTTGTGTTCTTCAAATTTGAATAGATGTTGTGCCTCAGAGATCAGGTTATAGTTTGATACATTCATATATCTGATATCACACACATGCATACATTTCTCTTGTAAGACAATGTTTTTGGGGAATTTCTGTGGCTGAATTCAAAGTGAAATACACCTGAATTAAATTTATTACTTGTAGCTGAAAGTTAATACATTACAATTTGACTGGCATTCAGCCAGAGAACAATATGGTGCCAACAGTATAACTTAGGTCTACCTGTGTCACTACCACAGTCTCAAATTACTACCAGTGGTATGGCTGCTTTATAGGGGTAATGGTTCTTAACACTTGCTCGAACTTCACGGCTGCCAGTGATAGCAGTGGACGTGGTAGCTTGCACCCGCTTCATTTGCATGTAATTTGCTTTCAGTTCGTATCCACTTTTCGATTGGTGACTGCAGCAGTACAATCTTCGCCTATGGTCATAATAAGTACCTGATATTCTGGTCAGCTCATTGCCTGTGGCGGTTGATAACACTATCAGTTTCATTATTTCTATGCCAGTTCATACACCACATGATTAATGAAAGTCTCTTGACATTGTGTTTGAAACCGTGGATTAATAAAATGAATCACTCCTTGATGCAATCCTGCTTCGTACTGTCTCACAGATGGCAAAAGGATTGCATGAGCGGACTGCATTGATAATCAGTCTTTAAATTAAGTGAAACCGTGCTGCTCAAGACACTGGGAGCAATTTTCAACTTACTGGAGAGTAAAGCTGTTTTTTGCAGTTCGGGTGCTCACTATTGTAATCAATGGCTAGGAAAACTTGGCGGTTTCTAAAACGTGTGCCCGATCCCACAACGCCAGTTCTACACTCCAGTGTTAAATTTAAAATTACCCCCACTGTTTCATATAGTTCCCTGGTAGCCTTAGTTCATCTTCCTCAGGCTTTAAAAATCTTATGTTGAGGTATTCTAACTAGGCATTGGCTGACATTTATCCCTCAACCAACATTGCTAAAAAAAAACGGTTATGTGGCCATTTATCTCATATCTGTTTGTGGGTCCTTGCTGGGCGCAAATTGTCTGCTACGTTTTGCCTATATCATAACAGTGACTACACTTCAAAAGTACTTCATTGACTGTAAAGCGCTTTGAGACAAACTGAGGTTGCGAAAGACGCTCTAGAAATGCAAATTATTTCATTATTTTAAAATAGAAAAACAAGCTTTACACAAAGTTGACCTTAGATACTTATAAGCCCTCCCCCCTTTGAAAACAAATAGCTGCAGATCCACAAGCAGGAAAAGCTTGAAACTCACAACAGGTCAGTCAGCATCTGTGCATAGAACAGCAACATTTTGGGTCTTGTTCCTTTCTTCATAACACTCCAGTTCTGAAGAAGTGTACAAGCCTGAAACACTGACTGATCTGCTGTGTATCCAAAATTTTTTTTTTCCTTTTTAGACTTGTTTTCAGCCTTATAAGGTGAATAACATCCTTATAAGGTCAAATCTCAAAAGGACAATCAGCCAATCAGCTGCCTGACATGGAGCAACAGTAATGAGTTGCCTAATCAAAGTTCACAGATCTTTTCTTTTTTTAGACTTGTCTTCAGGTTTCCAGCATTTGCTATATTTTGCTGTAAGTCATGGAGCCAGCCTTGCATTTACAGTACTAACATGTAGGAAGAGGATCCTGATTCTCAGAAAATCCCCGGCTCATCTGAATGGCTCTACAGCTACAATTCTGTTACACATCACCGCTAAATCAAAGCCTTCACTTTCAAAGTCCTCCTGCCAATCAGGAGGACAACAGTAGACTCAGCACAGCAGGAAGCAGTGCAATTATTCCACAATTCCAACAACTTTAATGCCATTCATTTCACCAAGGTGGTTTGTGAGATCAAGATGAGTAATTGTCCGATCAATTTTTCTTTGAATATATAAGGACAATTTCAAAAAGTGACTTATATCATTAAAAATATGAAAAGCATAAAACCATCATCCTTGCTTGCACTTTTCTTGTCGTTTCTATCTATCAACATTTCAGTGAAAAGCCTAACAATGCTACATTTGACTGAAAAATCCAATTTCTCAGTTTGCCACTATATTCAAAGGCTTTATTATTGTGAAGAATTTCAAAAGCTTTCGCATAGTAAAAAGGCAGCCTTAGATTAAAACAGTGGGGAAGAAAGAAAAGGAGAGAAAACACTCATAAATCCTGTCTTAAGCAGGGAATTGTGTTATATCATTCGGGCCATTCTAACCCAGATTGGAACAGAGCAATTGAAGATCTTACATGCCTCAAAAGTAACTTGACTGTTGAAAATTTGACAAACATTCCCTCTGCATCTACGCAGTGCCATTATTATTTATCCCACATATATGGCAGGTGGCGATGGAACAACTGCTCCCTACAGTCACGGGAAAAAAGGTACCTTTTTTTAGCTGGCTGTATGTATTTCTGTAAGTGAGGCAGGTAAAGTCTGACCCGCCAGACTATGCGCCCATTGCTTCTGATGGTGTTGGCAGTCTGGTTGTTCTAAGGGGTGTTCTAAGGTCTGATCCCTATTGGTGCTCTGCTGGATATGTCTGTATTTGTTGGCAATCTATGAGACTCATACATTGCCCTGTTGGAAGCTGGGTCAGGATCAGAGTTTTAGACTCAGCATTTCAAATAGGGGAATATCTTTGTCAAACACATACAGAATGTTGGAGCACCAGTGATTAGTGCCATGGAGCGGAGGGCTGCAGCGAATTATTCTTCCCACGACACTGAATTTCTGACTTCAGCTGTGCTGCCTTGGTAAGGAGCCAAAGACTAGACACTTCCTTCAATGTGGTAGGGCAAAACCAGAAAAAACATTGTGAAACACCTCTTAATGACTGACTAAAGAATACTGACATTGTTGCCCATTCCCTACCCCTCATCACCCTTCTTGGGCATAAGAGACGTCTTACCTTGTGAGAGCCATATGGGCAAAGAATGGAAGCTCTGAAAAAATCTTAATTTTGGACCGCCACTCCATTAAACACTAATTCTCACTACCGTGCATCACCGTAATATAATCCGCACCATACATCGTTGTTAATATCAAGCACCTTCCAGTAAAGTCCACACCACACTTACTTAGGACAGCCGCCTATATTGGGGAAATGGTGCTAACCATTTCCCATCATAATAGGCATCAATTACAAAGGCACCACTTAAACCGCATCAAGCGCACCAACTATTTCAGGTAGCTGAAGCAGAATTTTTTTTTATCCTCAGCTGTTTGCACCTCATTAAAGTGGGATTACCATCCAATCCTTTCATGGTTCCGGGTGACCCTTTCACGATTATATTATTTAAGGACAAGAGGAGAAAACGATTTCTCATTTACAATGACTGCTTTACTGGAACTACTTGTACTCTCTCAAATATGCAACGGCAGCATCGTCGCCTCCAGGACCTCTAGACCCCCTGCAATGCTTGTTGAGCTCCTTGTCATTACAGGGGATGATATGCTACTTGTTGTCCTGTGTCATGTTGCCCTGCCAGCTCCAGGATCTCGGATGTCATGTACTCGGGGATCCTGGCACCAACGCTTTCGCATGGACTTTGGAATGAGGCGAATACTCTTTTGAACCAAAGTACTCTTTTTACATTTCTCAGTTATAGCATCCACTGCATATAGCAGGCAAATCCTGCTATAAACAGTGGGGACTGTATGGATGGAACTGTAGTGGAACACTTAAACAGAATGTGGTCTGGCTGACTCATCTTCCACTGAACAAAGCAAATATCTCTTCCGACACCATACACAGCGGCACTGAAAGCAGGTATGGCTTACAGGTTATCAAAATAAATAGCTGGCTTCCCACTCTCTTTGTGTCACAAGCAGGAGACTTATAACTAAATGTATCAGGTGTTCGATAAATTCATAGAAAAAATTTGGAAATTGCCTAAATATAATTATAATGGGAGTGAATTTCCTTGCTGTTTTCAGAGCATTACATAGGAACAGGAGTAACAATTCAGCCCCTCAAGCCTGTTCCGCCATTTAATTAGATTATGGTTATCTTGTCAATGAGACCGACCTCCTGCTCTCTCGACCCTATTCCTACTAAATTGCTGATAATCCACCTGTCCTTCCTGGCTCCCCTGTTAGCAGATATTGTTAACAGTTCTCTCTCCTCTGGTATTGATCCATTTCCTTCAAATCTGCCTTCACCACCCCCTCCTCAAAAAACCAAATCTTGACCCATCCGTCCTTGCAAATTATCGCCCCATCTCCAACTTCCCTTTCCTCTCCAAAGTTCTTGATTGCGTTGTCGCCTCCCAAGTCCATGCCCGTCTTTCCCAGAACTCCATGTCTGAATAGCTCCAATCACAGTACTGAAACAGCTCTTATCAAAGTCACAAATGACATCCTTTGTGACTGTGACTGTGGTAAATGATCCCTCCTCGCCCTTCTCAACCTGTCTGTAGCCTTTGACACAGTTGACCACGCCATACTCCTCCAACTCCTCTCCATCATCGTCCAGTTGGGTGGGTCTGCACTTGCCTGGTTCCATTCTTATCTAATCATAGCCAGAGAATCACCTGCAATGGTTCTCTTCCTGCTCTGGCAGCGATCCCCCAAAGATCTATCCTTGGCCTCCTCCTATTTCTCATCTACATACTGCCTCTCGGCAACATCATCCGAAAACACAGCATCAGTTTGCACATGTACACTGACAACACCCAGCTCTACCTCACTACCTCTTCTCTTGACCCCTCCACTGTCTCTAAGTTGTCTCTAACTTCCTCCAATTAAATATTGGGAAAACCACAGCCATTTTCTTCAGTCCCCGCCACAAACTCTGTTCCCTAGCCTCCAGCTCCATCCCTCTCCCCACCAACTGTCTGAGGCTGAACCAGACTGTTCACAACCTTGGGGGTCGATTTTAACTCAGGTGCGGGGAATTGGCGGGTTCCCCGAATTTAGTGTTTCCCACATGAATCTAAATGGGTCTGTGAGATTGATGCAATTTTAACTCAATTGGCCAATTGATTTCCAACGTGAGGGAAGCCTTGGCAATTGAGTATTTCCAGTCAGAAAGTCGCAGAATATGACATCATCATTGCTGCTGCTTTTAAGGTCCACAGTAAACCTTGCTTCTTCTGCAGGCTTCCAAACTTCACCATTAAGATGGCACAGGAGCCTGCAGGAGCAACGGCCGGCGGGAGGGCAAGAGCTGCCCCCAAATTTGATGAGGCTTCCCTCCAGGCATTGCTGAATGGTGCTAGGGCCCACAGGGAGGTCCTGTTCCCTTCTTCAGGGAGGAAGAGGCCTCTCAGTCAGACCAAGGCTGTGTGGCTACAGGTGGCTGGTGAAGTCAACTCCTTGGGGCTCACACGGTGCACCTGGATGCAGTGCAGGAAAAGATTCCATGACCTTCATCGCACTGGAAAAGTAAGTATGAAGTTTCCATCACCCTCAATCTGATCCCCATTGCCTTACCTCACCAGCACTCAGCTTTAGCAATCTCTTCCTCCACATCCCACTTGACACTCACATCCATGCACCCTTACCCATTCCCTCTCTCTCTATGCTCACATTCACATAACTATTCCACCATGCAGCCCTCACATTCCCTCTCACTCTAAAGCTTTGAACACAACTGACAACACACAGGGAGGGCCCTTGGTCTTGCAACCTCACTCCATCTTTGTCTCCTTCTAAGTATCTATGCTATGCAATCACTGCACTCACTCCTTCATTCTCACTCAACCTCCACTTGTCTCCCTCATTGCAGGAAAAGAGAGCTCACAACAGGAGAGAGTGAGCCAGGACAGGAGGAGTGCCGTCCTCATTAGCCCAGCTCACCCCCTGGGAGGAAGCCGTCCTGGAGATTGTCGGGGCTGATACAGATGCGGAAGTTGGGGAAGTACAGACAGGTGCATCCCCGCAAGCTGGTGACAGAATAGTTTTCCATCTCTCTCATTTGCATTGCAAGAGTCGCTGATAATGATTCTGAAGCTACATCATATGGACTTATGATCATCTGCAAAATGCAATGTGCATGTAACCTTGGCATCACATCTCTAACATTTTCCTTGACTCCCCCACAGGACCATCGAGAGCCCCCGTCCCCAGTGTGCAGGAGGAAGAGCCTGAGATGCCAGACTCCTCAGAGGAATCTGCAACCTCTGAGGGCGCAGCTTCAGCAGAAATAAGTGCACCCAGCACCAGCGAGACACTCACACCTCGGGGGGACCTTCGGGACATAGAGTAGAGTTGTCACCTGGTGTATCACAGCTCACAAGTGAGCATCAGCAGATTGTGGAGACAGGGACAGCAGTGGAGAGTCCTCATCGGAGGGCGCAGGACTCTGCCAGCTCGGCTCAGCTGCATGTCGACCCACTGCCTCTGGGTCCATCAGTAAGATCAGAGGTGATGGAACTCCATGCACAGATGCACGAGTCTCTGGCAGGTTTTATCTCCAGGGTCGCTGCGAGTGTGGAGCGAATGGAGGAGTCCATAGCGAACATGAGCAGAGCCTTTGTGCAGTCAGTGGCGCATGAACGAATCAGCACGGAAAGGATGGCTACCTATGTGGAAATGATTGCTGCCTCCATGGTAAGGCTGGCTACCGTAGAGGAGAGGATGGCTACGGTAGAGGAGAGGACGGCTACGGCCATGGAGGAGGTTAGTCGCCAGGGTATGGAAAACATGGTGAGTGTTCAGAATAGAATGACATCTCTTGAGGAGCGATGGGCATCTATTGAACAGAGAAACCAGACCTTCATGGAAGTCCTTCTGAGTAGGACTGCCATTGCAGATACGGGTCCGCATGGCCCCCGTGATGTGTAGCAAGCTACTCTCAAGCCACTTGCAGGCACTGAGGGGGACCTGACCCATGAGAGGGAGGTTGGTGGCAGACCTCAAGGAAGTGGGGGCTCCTCCCCATGTGCTCACACTTCCATGCCACTGCAGAGCCCTTGGTCAGAGCCCTGCTGGAGTCCACACCCAACTGAGATAGACGTCTCAACTCCTGCACAGCTGCAGGAGCAGCAGACTGCTGACGAGCCCTCACAGGCTCGCCACCCCAAAGGTGTCGAGACAGGAGCAGCAGGAAAGTGAGCAAGGGGCCTCCACATCTGCTGAAGCCACAGGGGAACCACTACGTAGGAGCACGCGTAAGAGGAAAATAAAGCACAAATAGTCACAAGGGTAGTCACTTGGGTGAAATGTTGTGTATTTTGTAAAAATGCCATCAGTTGTTTGTTTTGCATAAAAATTCTGATGGCACCTTCTGCAATTGTGGCGTGTGTCATTTCGCGAATGGGGCTGGAGGTCCTCTAATGCCAAGAAGTTTAGGAGAAAAAGGCCTCCCATGCTTCTGGTAGATGCCTCAGTTGAGGAAGCGCTGTGTGAGGGTGGCGAGAGGGGTTTCGCAGAAGGTCACACTGGAGAAGTGTGTGAGGTTCCAACCTTCCACAGGTGTGGTTAAGCCTGGTAAAAGTTGCCCCAGGCCTGAGACAACAAAGTCCTGCCACCTGCAAATGATGACTGATCAAATATCCTCTTTAATGGTTGACCTGCAGCTGATAGTCAGCAAGCCAATAGTGCTCCCGCCAGGTTTCACAGGCATGATCCCCACCAGGCGTGTTTTACGTGGGAAAAGGGTTAAACAGGCAAGGGTCTTTTAAAATGGGATTATAAAGGCCAATGAGTGCTGTTTAAGGGCCCTAAACACCAGTCCCGCCTGTTGCAGGCGGGACTGATTCGGGACCATCAGACACAACTGGGTTAAAATGGCTAGGTGTCGGGAACCAGGCAGGGGGGTCCCGACCCCCAGGTTTTGCGATTTTAACCCCCCACATGCCTCAAATCCCGCCTGACGGCTGAGTTAAAATTGAGCCCCCATATATGACCCTGAAATGAGCTTGCAACCATATATCCGCTCCATCACTAAGACCACCTATTTCTACCTCCGGAACATTGCCCGACTCCGCCCTTGCCTCAGCTGTAGGGGGTGGCGTGTGCCCAGTCAACTCTGCCCCTGACTGTCTCTGAGCGGTTCGAATTGCTACCACACCCCTGGGTTCTAGACACCGGACTTAGGTACAGGCGGCGATACAGAAAATAGAGTAGACAACTGGTTTGGTGCAAGAAAACCGTAATTTTTATTAAAGGCACAATAAAGTCACAACACTGAGAATTACTGGAATAATTACAGGCATATAAAGTTATACTTATTTGGGAATGGGGAACACACGACACATCGAGGGAACAAACACATTAAAAATCCCCCTACCCTTATCCCACCCCCAATACTTAACTAGATTAAGCTACGAGGGGCCAGGGATTTATGCTCACCAAAGGGGTTTCCTTGACAATTCAAAACCTGTCGATTAAGCCGGTTGTGGTTTTGGGGTTCGCTCTTGTTGCCCTTTGGGGCCTGCCGTCGTCACGTGGTCTCAGGGTGTGGCGGTGGAGTCGTCTGTGTAAAGTACCGTCCTTTTCCTCCATTTGAAATAGGGAGTAAAGTCTTTTGTTGGGTACTTTACCTTGCAGAAATGGTTGTTCTTCTGGTGGTGGTTTGGTCGCCGACGGTTTTGTTGCGGTTGGGGTTCGGTTGGCGGTCTATAGTGTTAGCGTGATTTTCCTACCCATGCTTCGAACGCCAGCTTGTAACTGGGCCGGGGTGTGTGCCCTCTTGTCCCCAATGCTTCTTTTCGCTGCCCTTCTCTGCTTATCGGTTTTTGCCGTTCGTCTCGTCTCGCCTGCCCGTTTGCGGCCCCGTGTGTCCTGTGCGTGTTTGATTTGGGTTCCGTTCTCCTCCCACGTTTGGCCCCCGGTGTTGTAATGGGCGTCCTCGGTGTCGAGCAGTGCGGAGAGGGAGGAGAGGAAGAAGAGAGCAAGCGAAGAGGCAAGAGGCAAGAGACCTTGGCTACCGGTGGGCCTACTGTAGTGTATGTACCTTTAAGAGCCCCTGTGTACTGTAATACCGGTAGTGACCACTCGGGTATATAAGCCTGTATAGCGACTTGTATCTTTTAGTTCACCTCCAGACTTTGTTCAGTAAATATTATGTCCGTGTATAATTGAGACACGGACAGCAGGAGTTGATTTAAACAAGTCTTTACTGAATGGAGTCAATCGGGAAACTGAAATTACAGAGGCTTGCTAGCACCTTTTATACAGGGGTGGTCACTGCCGGTACTGCAGTCTGAGACCAGTTATTCTCTGAAAGGTACATACACAACAATTCCTCCCCTTTTAGATAAACAGTACGTAACATTCATTTAACAACTAAATGATAACTAATTACAATCACAATTACGGTTGCTAGATACATTGGTTGAGGTTAAGCAATTATAAGTTCAGTCTTTGAGGAGGCTTCCTGATTCTGTCTGGATAACGCCTCTTTGGAGTATCAGGTTCTTCTGGCACGGTTGAGTCTGGATCCATGTCGTTGTTTGGTTCATCTGCTTCCAATATCAACGATTCTGCGGTAGCTGCAATTGGTACGCCGATTTCATTGCCAGGTGTATCAGATCGTGGTGTGGAGTTGACGTTTTCCAGTGTCTAGAATCTGGTCAGCATGGCGTCTTACAATGCTCTCTCCAACGTCCACGGTATACATGAGAGGTCCTTGCCGTGTACAAATCGTTCCTGGCTGCCATTTCTCAGTGCGGTAGTCCCGGACCAAAACTGGTTGACCTATCTTAAAACTCCTGGTCGGCCTTTCATTCATATTCTGAAACTGCCTGTTCTCCACATCTCTTCGGACGTTTGGCTTAACCAAATCCAAGCGGCATCGTAGTCTTCGATTGAAGAACATCATGGCTGGAGTTTGGTTGGTAACCGCATGTGTCGCATTCCGGTAGGCAAACAAGAAGTTGTCCACCTTGTGTTGTAGGGGTATATCTTCATTACACATTGCCTTGATAGCCTTCTTGAATGTTTGAACAAACCTCTCGGCCAATCCATTAGTGGCTGGATGATATGGGGCAGATGTGTAATGCTTAACACCATTGTTCTTTAAGAACCTCCGGAACTCTTCAGACACAAACTGTGGTCCATTGTCAGAGCAAATCTGTTCAGGCAGCCCATTCCTGGCGAATATGGTTCGTAAAACTGTGATAGTTTTTTCCGTGGTGGTTGAAGACATTTTTATTACCTCTGGCCACTTTGAATGTGCATCCACCGCGATTAAAAACATCGAGTCCATGAAGGGACCAGCAAAATCAATGTGCACCCTTTGCCATGGAGATGAGGGCCACTCCCATGGATGCAGAGGAGCTTGTGGTGGGGCGTTTTGGACCTTCTGGCATCCTGCACAGCTCTTGGCCATCTCTTCGATTTCTCTATCGATTCCCGGCCGCCACACAAACGCTCTGGCTAAGTTCTTCATTTTTACCCCACCCAGATGACCCTCATGAAGCTCATTGAGCAATCTATCTGTCAACTTAGGTGGAATTACTACTCTGGATCCACACATCAAGGTTCCTCTGCACACTGACAGCTGTTCTCTTCTCGGCGAGAATTCTGCCAGCAGTGGCTCGCCATGTGCTGGCCATCCCTTCACCGTTAAATCATAGACCCGTGATAGTGTCGGGTCATTCCGTGTTTCCTTTTCTATGTTTGCATTCATCACAGGGAGACATTCGACTATGGTCGAGTGGAATAACTCCATTGGATCCACTGCAAGGTCTTCTTCTTCCACCATCGGCAACGGTAGGCGTGACAATCCATCAGCATTCCCATGCTGTTTAGTTCCTTTGTACTCGATGTCATATTGGTGCACCCCTAGGAAAAGGGACCACCTCTGCAGCCGTTGTGCTGTCATTATCGGTACGCCCTTCTGAGGGTTGAAAATGGAGACAAGAGGTTGATGATCGGTTAGTAGAGTAAATTTTTGACCGTGCAGGTAGTGATTGAACTTCTTCACCCCCCACACTAGGCTGAGGGCCTCTCTGTCAATCTGGGTGTAGTTACGCTCGGCAGAAGTTAACGAGCATGACGCAAAAGCTATTGGCCTCTCTAAACCATCAAGGAATTTATGTGATAGTACCGCCCCAATGCCGTAGGGAGGCGCATCACACGCCAGTCTGGTCGGCAGTGCTGGGTTGTAGTGAGCCAATACTTCTCTTGAAATGATTAAGTCCTTACTCTTCTGAAAGGCCCGCTTACAGTCATTGCTCCATTTCCATGCTACTCCCGTTCATAGTAGGGCGTTCAGTGGGTGCAGAATTGTGGACAAATTCGGTAAAAACTTATGGTAGCAATTCACCAATCCGAGGAATGACCTAAGTTGCGACACATTTTCAGGCGCTGGGGCCTTAACAACCACTTCAATTTTGTCAGGGGACTTATGTAACCCCTCTTCATCAATCACGTGGCCACAATACGATATCTGTTTCTTAAAAAACTCGCACTTGGGGCGGTTGGCTCGTAGCCCATGTTCCCGTAGTCTAGTGAGCACCTGTTCTAGGTTGTTAAGGTGTTCACTGTCATCTTCACCTGTCACAAGGATGTCGTCCAAGTAACACTGAGTCCCCGGAATCCCTTGCAGGACTTTTTCCATCGCTCTTTGCCATATCGCCGGAGCTGATGCTACTCCGAATACCAATCGATGATACTGGTAAAGACCTTTGTGAGTGTTTATCGTGAGATACTTCCTAGAGGATTCTTCAACCTCCATCTGCAAATATGCTTGTGCTAGTTCAATTTTTGTAAAACGCTTCCCTCCAGATAGTGAGGTGAAGATGTCTTCTATCCTTGGAAGAGGATATTGTACTGTGTGAAGGACTGGGTTCACCGTCACCTTGAAGTCCCCACAGATGCGAACCTTCCTTGGCTCCTCAGACTTATTGCTTAACGTTTTCTTCATGACAGGAACGATGGGTGTCGCCCACTCGCTCCAGTTGACCTTAGACAACACGCCTGCCTTCTCCAGATTCTCCAGCTCTGCCTCAACGGCTGGGTGAATTGCATATGGTACCGGTCTTGCTTTGAAAAACTTGGGAATTGCATTCTCTTCTATTTTTATCGAGGCGGTTACGCCTTTAAGAGTGCCCAGTTCTTGTTGAAATACCTCTTTGGCGTTAGCAAAGATTGTTGACAATCGTCCAGGAGTGACGTCTTCATCTTTTTTACCATCCACCATCATTGCATGAATGGAGTGCCAATCTAAGCTTATCTTCCTGATCCATTCACGTCCCAATAACGATGGTCCACCATTTTGCAGTATGTAGAGATACAATTTCCGTATTTTCTTGCCGTTGTATTCGACAGGCACCCTTATTTTTCCTCTGGGGTATACTTTTTGCCCCATATACGTCGTCAAGATGATGGATGTCTCTCTCAAGGGTATGTGTGAGAATAGCTGCTCGTAGTCTCATCGATTCATGATGGTTAGCGCTGATCCTGTATCCAATTCCATTTTAACTTGGGACCCTGCTATCGTGAGGGTGACCCAAATGTTTCGGTGATCCTCTTTTGCGATTACATTGTGAAGTTTGAGACAGCTTAGTCTCTTGTTCCCGGATTCACTATCGCTCATCTGGTCTTCGGAACTACTGTCCGTCATCTTTTGTACTTTCTTGTACGGTTCCTTAGTAGCATTTTTGTTGTCGCTGGCCTTCTTCCCAGACCTGCAAACACGTGCAATGTGTCCCATCTTTCCGCATTGCCTGCATATTTTGTCCTTGGACCAGCAGTCCTCCTGGTCATGGTTAGTTCTGCCGCAGCGATAACATTTTGCAAATCCCCGTGTCATTTCGTGGGTGCCGTATTCCTGTGGCTTTTGTTGTATTTCCGCAGCTCCCCTGGCTGCTGCTTCGTACGATACTGCCACACTGAAAGCCTTATCTAGCGTCAGCTCTTTCTCTGAGAGTAACTTCTTCTGTGTTCCTTCACTCAGGAGTCCACAGACAAATTTGTCCCGTAGGGTATCTGCCAGTCCTGCTCCGAACTGGCAGTGCTTTGATAGCTTGCATAGTTCCGTAAGGTACTCAGCATTGCTCTCATCTTTATGCTGATTTCTCCTGTGGAATTTAAATCTTTCTGCTATCAGCAGCGGTGCAGGATTTAGGTGTTCCTGTAGGACAGCAACAATTTCGTTAAAACTCTTCGCCTTCGATTTGGCTGGAGTAATCAGGTCCAACAATAGGCCGTACATTCTAGCGCCCATTAAGTTTAGCAATACCGATGCCTTTTTCTCATCGGCTATTTCGTTTGCCTCGCAATATACCTCGATTCTTTCCACATACGTGGTCCAGTCCTATATTGTATTATCAAAGGCAGTGATACAGCCAGTCTTCGGCATCTTGAAAATCTAAAATGGTGCCTCCCGCGCTTTGCCTTCTTCCCCAATTTAACAAAATGGTGCCTCCAGCGCTTTGCCTTCTTCCCCGCTGATTAAGATGGCGCCTCCCGCGCTTTGCCTTCTTCCCTGCTGTTGCTAATGCTGCTTTCCGCGGTTTCCGTTGCAATCTGCAGCTCCTCGCGGTTTCCTGCACGTTTAATATTTCTTCTTTTATTATTTTCCTGTCGTGGAACAACCCTGTGGAACTCTTGCCTCCCTCTTCTCCGGTCCGTACGCTGCCCGGCTTCGTAGCACCGGCCGCGCCGTGTGTGCTCCACCCTCTCTCTCTCTCCTCTTCCCGACAACGCTGCTCGGCCCCGTTGCAAGCCACCCGCTCGAGTTCGCGACTGCCGCAGCCCAGGAACGATCAGTGTACTACCTGCCACCAGCCCGATTAGCTGAAGCACCGTCGACAGGAACCAGGCCCGGCTCGCGACAGCTTCTCCAGCAATCTTCAGCTCCGCTGACTCAGGGGCGGATGCCCACGGTCGATGCCCATTTTTACTGCTTCTTTCTTCCTTCTGGCCTCGACCTCTGCTAACTTCGCTTCAGGAATGGATCCCAGGAGGTGGTGCAGACTGTAGGTAAGTTCGTATCTGCTCGTCGCCAATATTATGTCCGTGTATAATTGAAACACGGACAGCAGGAGTTGATTTAAACAAGTCTTTACGGAATGGAGTCAATCGGGAAACTGAAACTACAGAGGCTTGCTAGCGCCTTTTATACAGGGGTGGTCACTGCCGGTACTGCAGTCTGAGACCAATTATTCCCTTAAAGGTACATACACAACAGTAAACACCTGTTAAACCAACTCCTGCATTCCGTGTCTCCATTAACACACGGATACAACAGTGGCGATGAATTGGAAACGGACTTACCTGCAATTCGGCAGCACCTCAAGGAGATCGATTCCTCAGACGAAGGTCGAAGAAAAAAACAAAAACTGTGAGTTCACCAGCTAGCTGGGCTGGTGGCAGGTACTGCACTAATCCTTCCTGGGAGCCGGGCTGGGGCTCGATCGGGTGGCTCTGCAGCGGGGCCAAGCAGTGAGTCGGAAGGCGGAGGCAAACAGAGACGGAGGGTGGAGCACTCGGGAGACGACCGGCGCTGCAAAGCAGGTCGGCGTTCGGACCAAGCAGAGGGAGGGAAAAGTCCCAGAGAGTCCAGCGGGAACGAGTCTCCAACTGTTAAAAATATCTGTGTAAATAAAAACCGCAGAGAACAGTGTTGTCAGCGGCGGGAAAGCGCGGGAGGCGCCATTTTTTCTCGGCAGGGAAGAAAGGAAAGCGCGGAAGGCGCCATTTTTGATTTTCAGGATGCCTAAGACTGGCAATATTACTGCTTTCGATAGTGATATAGAGGATTGGACCACATATGTGGAAAGAGTGGAGGTATATTGCACAGCGAATGAAGTAGAGGGTGATAAAAAGGCATCGGTACTTCTAAATCTGATGGGCGCAAGGACATACGGGCTGTTACGACACTTAATCACTCCAGCCAAACCGATGGACAACAATTTTAAGGAGATTGTTGATACCCTACAGGAGCACTTAAACCCAACACCGCAGCTGATAGTGGAACGATTCAAATTCTTCAAGAGAAATCAACACAAGAATGAAAGTAACGCTGATTACCTCACTGAATTAAGAAAGCTGTCAAAGCACTGCCAATTCGGGGCAGGACTGGCAGATTCTCGACGAGACAAATTCGTCTGCGGTCTCCTAAGCGAAGGAACACAGAAAAGGCTACTTTCTGAGAAAGATTTGACACTGGACAAGGCTTTCAGTGTGGCTGTATCATACGAAGCAGCAGCAAGAGGAGCTGCAGAGATACAGCAAAAGCCACAGGACTTCGGCACCCATGAAATGACACGGGGTTTTGAGAGATGTTATCGCTGCAGCAGATCCACCCATGACCAGAGGGACTGCTGGTTCAAGGACAAAGCATGCAGGCAATGCGGAAAGATGGGACACATTGCATGTGTATGCCGATCTGGAAACAAAAAATCCACTGACAGAAAAAAAATCAATAAGGAAAAGTACAGAAAGGTACAAATGATGACGGACAGTAGCTCCGAAGACCAGAAGAGCGATAGCGACTCCGGAAACAAGAGACTAAGCTGTCTCAAATTACATAATGTAATTGCCAAAGAAGATTACCAGACCATTTGGGTTACCCTCACGATAGTGGGGTCCCCAGTTAAAATGGAGCTAGATACAGGATCAGCTCTGACCATCATAAGTCGACAGGATTACGAGCGGCTATTTCCGCATATACCTTTGAAAGACACATCCATTATCTTGAAGACATATATGGGGCAGAAAGTATACCCCAGAGGGAAAATAAGGGTGCCTGTTGTATACAACGGCAAGGAAATACGGAAGTTGTATTTATACCTTCTGCAAGATGGTGGGCCACCGCTGTTGGGACGTGAATGGATCAGGAAGATACGTTTAGACTGGCACTCCATTCAGGCACTGACGGTGACCAGTAAGAAAAAAAATGATGATGACGTCATACCTGAACGATTAAAAGACATCTTGGCCAATGCCAAAGAAGTGTGTCAACAGGATCTAGGAACCTTGAAAGGCGTCACCGCCTCAATAAAAGCAGAAGATGCGGCAATTCCCAAGTTTTTTAAGGCAAGGCCGGTGCCATACGCAATTCGTCCAGCAGTTGAGGCAGAGCTGGAGAATTTGGAAAAGGCAGGCGTGTTATCCAATGTAGATTGGAGCGAGTGGGCAACACCCATCGTCCCGGTCATGAAGAAAACGTTGAATAATGATAAATCTGAAGAACAGAGAAAAATTCGCATCTGTGGGGACTTCAAGGTGACTGTAAACCCAGTCCTTCACACGGTACAGTATCCTCTTCCGAGGATAGAAGATATTTTCGCCTCACTATCCGGAGGGAAACGTTTCACCAAAATTGACTTGGCACAGGCATATCTACAGATGGAGGTTGAGGAGGCCTCTTAAAAGTATCTCACGATAAACACACACAAAGGCCTGTACCAGTACAATCGACTACTTTTCGGAGCAGCATCAGCTCCAGCTATCTGGCAAAGAGCTATGGAGCAAGTCCTGCGAGGGATTCCGGGGACTCAATGCTACCTAGATGACATCCTTGTAACAGGAGAAAACGACAATGAGCACCTTGCCAATTTGGAGCAGGTGCTCACTAGGCTAAGAGAACGGGGCCTACGAGCAAATCGCCCCAAGTGCGAATTTTTCCAGAAACAAATATCATATTGTGGCCATATAATTAATGAAGAAGGGTTGCATAAGTCACCTGAAAAAATTGAAGCGGTCATAAAAGCCCCAGCACCTGAAAATGTCTCACAATTAAGGTCGTTCCTGGGATTGATAAATTACTATCATAAATTTTTACCGAACTTGTCAACTGTCCTGCACCCTCTTAATGCACTGCTACAAATGGGAGTAATTTGGAAATGGAGCGAAGACTGTAAACGTGCCTTCCATAAATGCAAAGGCTTGATCACGTCCAAGGAAGTGTTGGCTCATTACAACCCATCACTGCCATTCAGACTGGCGTGCGATGCATCCCCTTACGGCGTAGGAGCAGTATTATCACATAGATTCCCTGATGGCTCGGAGCGGCCGATAGCTTTTGCGTCACGCTCATTGAACTCAGCTGAGCGTAACTATGCCCAGATCGACAGGGAAGCACTCAGCCTGGTGTGGGGAGTGAAGAAATTCAACCATTACCTACACGGACAAAAATTTACCTTGTTGACTGACCATCAACCCCTCGTCTCCATATTCAACCCTAAAGAGGGCGTTCCCATTATGACAGCGCAAAGGCTACAGAGGTGGCCCCTTTTCCTAGGGGCACACCAATATGACATAGAATACAAAGGATCAAAACAGCATGGCAATGCTGACGGTTTATCGCGCCTACTGTTGCCAATGGTAGAAGAGGCACCTACAGTGGACCCAGTGGAGGTGTTCCACTCAACCATAGTGGAATGTCTACCAGTTACAAATTCTACCATTGAAAAGGAAACGAGAAATGACCCGACTCTCTCATGAGTCTACGATTTAATGGTGAAGGGATGGCCAGCACATGGCGAACCACTGTTGCCAGCATTCTCGCAAAGAAGAGAACAGCTGTCAGTGTGCCGAGGAACCTTGATGTGTGGATCCAGAGTGGTGATTCCACCCAATCTCCAGGATAAAGTGCTAAAGGAGCTTCACGAGGGGCATCTGGGTGGAGTGAAAATGAAGAACCTAGCCAGAGCGTTTGTGTGGTGGCCAGGTATCGATGGAGACATCGAAGAAATGACCAAGAGCTGTCTAGAATGCCAGAAGATCCAAAACGCCCCACCACAAGCCCCTCTACATCCATGGGAGTGGCCCTCATCTCCATGGCAAAGGGTACATATCGACTTTGCTGGTCCATTTATGGACTCAATGTTCTTAATCGCGGTTGATGCACACTCCAAGTGGCCAGAGGTAATAAAGATGTCCTCCACCACCACGGAAAAAACCATCACAGTATTAAGGACCATATTTGCCAGGAATGGGCTGCCTGAACAGATCTGTTCTGATAATGGACCGCAATTTGTGTCCGAAGAATTCAGGAAGTTCTTAAAAAACAATGGGGTTAATCACTACACGTCCGCCCCATACCATCCCGCCTCCAATGGATTAGCTGAAAGGTTTGTCCAGACCTTCAAGAAGGCCATAAAGGCCATGGGTAATGAAGACATAAATCTACAACATAAGGTAGATAACTTCTTGTTTGCGTACAGGAATGCAACACATGTGGTTACAAACCAAATTCCCGCCATGATGTTTTTCAATAGAAGACTAAGATGCCGGCTGGATTTGATCAAGCCAAACATCAGAAGGGACGTAGAGAACCGGCAATTTCAAGGCATGAATGAAAGGCCAACTAGAACCTTCCAGATAGGTCAACAAGTTTTGGCCCGGGACTACCGTACCGAGAAATGGCAGCCTGGAACTATTTGCACACGACTAGGACTGCTGATGTATACCGTGGACATTGGAGAAAGCATAATAAGGCGCCATGCTGACCAGATCATAGAGTCATCCGAAAAGGGACAACCTACACCACAACTCTATACGCCTAATGATGGAGCAGAGATACCCATAATATCTACCTCCGATCCGGTGATACTGGAACCAGATGAACCCGACACTGGCATTCAAGCCGAATCGACCTTGCCAAAAGAACCTACTACACCACCGAAAACTACTACACCACCGAGGCGTTATCCGGACCGAGTCAGGAAGCCTCCAGAGAGACTGACTTATAATTGATTAACTGCAGCAAATGTGTAGATTATTGTTCTTGTAAACGTGTTAATTAATGATTACTTAAAATGTTATGTACTAATTATCTAAAAGGGGAGGAATTGTAGTGTATGTACCTTTAAGAGCCCCTGTGTACCGTAATACCGGTAGTGACCACTCGGGTATGTAAGCCTGTATAGCGTCTTGTATCTTTTAGTTCACCTCCAGACTTTGTTCAGTAAACACCTGTTAAACCAACTCCTGCATTCCGTGTCTCCATTAACACATGGATACAACACCTACAATTATACTCGGTTCTTCACCCCTTATCTGCATGCCAAATCAGGTCAGTTCTTTGTCTAGTTTTGACTGGCTCATCTAAAATGATTACAGTCATTCACTTTAATGTGTTTTGGGGCAGTTGTCTCCTTGTTTAATGGCTTCAATATCCTGGCTGTTTGTTATTTATGAAATGTAATCACCTTTTCCTGGCTTGGTAGCTGTTTTGTATGTACCTTTAAGGGAATAACTGGTCTTAGACTGCAGTACTGGCAGTGACCACCCCTGTATAAAAGGCCCTAGCAGGCTTCTGTAGTTTCAGTTTCAAGCTGCCTGTTGTTCAGTAAAGGTCGAGAGCTGGAGTGACAGTTTGAAGGTCGAGAGCTGGAGTGACAGTTTGAAGGTCGAGAGCTGGAGAGACAATTTGAAGGTCGAGAGCTGGAGAGACAGTTTGAAGGTCAAGAGCTGGAGAGACAGTTTGAAAGTCGAGAGCTGCAGAGACAGTTTGAAGGTCGAGAGCTGGAGAGAGGACAGTTTGAAGGTCGAGAGCTGGAGAGAGGACAGTTTGAAGGTCGAGAGCTGGAGAGAGGACAGTTTGAAGGTCGAGAGCTGGAGAGACAGTTTGAAGGTCGAGAGCTGGAGAGACAGTTTGAAGGTCGAGAGCTGGAGAGACAGTTTGAAGGTCGAGAGCTGCAGAGACAGTTTGAAGGTCGAGAGCTGGAGAGAGGACAGTTTGAAGGTCGAGAGCTGGAGAGAGGACAGTTTGAAGGTCGAGAGCTGGAGAGACAGTTTGAAGGTCGAAAGCTGGAGTGACAGTTTGAAGGTCGAGAGCTGGAGAGACAGTTTGAAGGTCGAGAGCTGCAGAGACAGTTTGAAGGTCGAGAGCTGGAGAGAGGACAGTTTGAAGGTCGAGAGCTGGAGAGAGGACAGTTTGAAGGTCGAGAGCTGGAGAGACAGTTTGAAGGTCGAGAGCTGGAGTGACAGTTTGAAGGTCGAGAGCTGGAGAGACAGTTTGAAGGTCGAGAGCTGGAGAGACAGTTTGAAGGTCGAGAGCTGGAGAGACAGTTTGAAGGTCGAGAGCTGGAGAGACAGTTTGAAGGTCGAGAGCTGGAGAGACAGTTTGAAGGTCGAGAGCTGGAGAGACAGTTTAAAGGTCGAGAGCTGGAGAGACAGTTTGAAGGTTGAGAGCTGGAGAGACAGTTTGAAGGTCGAGAGCTGGAGAGACAGTTTGAAGGTCGAGAGCTGGAGAGACAGTTTGAAGGTCGAGAGCTGCAGAGACAGTTTGAAGGTCGAGAGCTGCAGAGACAGTTTGAAGGTCGAGAGCTGCAGAGACAGTTTGAAGGTCGAGAGCTGGAGAGAGGACAGTTTGAAGGTTGAGAGCTGGAGTGACAGTTTGAAGGTCGAGAGCTGGAGAGACAGTTTGAAGGTCGAGAGCTGGAGTGACAGTTTGAAGGTCGAGAGCTGGAGTGACAGTTTGAAGGTCGAGAGCTGGAGTGACAGTTTGAAGGTCGAGAGCTGGAGTGACAGTTTGAAGGTCGAGAGCTGGAGTGACAGTTTGAAGGTCGAGAGCTGGAGTGACAGTTTGAAGGATGAGAGCTGGAGCGGAACCCGGTTACCAGGATGCCAAGTTGGACAGCCAGGGTAATGTGCAGGCCAGGTGTGTGGAAGAAACCGAAGGGAAACATTGAGAAAAACTGAGAGGAAACATCGAGAAAGACAGAGGAAACCGAGAGAGAGAGAGGGGAAACATCGAGAGAGACCAAGATGGAAATATCAAGAAAGACTGAGGGGGCACTTTATTTATTTAATTTTATTAATTAATTAATTAAATTTATTTAATTATAAGTTGTGTGTTCCTCACGATGCTCTCCCACTGCGGCCACCCTGTAACCAGAGATTATTCTAGAAGCCTGGGTAGAAATATCAATGTAATTACTGCAGAAATTACTTTTTTTACATGATTGCTTGTTCATTTTATGTGCTGTCTTTTTATGTCTTTTATTTATTTTATGTCTGCTTTATTTATATTTATTAAAGTATGCATGCGTGTATATGTCGGTATGTGTTTTTTTGTGATGGCGCCGATGAAGATGGCTGCCGTCCTTGCGAGCTTCGTGCGTACCAGGCAGCTAAGAGTTCTTGCTGCTTGGTGCTCTCGGCTCGTCAAGAAAAAAGCATTTCACTGACTAGATTACACTTCTTGTATTTAGTTATGTGACCAATAAAATTGAAATTGAAATTGAAAAAAAATAAAGTACCTGTTAAACCGTTCTCCCGAAGTCCGTGTATTATTGAGCCGCGGACTTTACAGTGGCGACGAGTAAGTTCGAACTCACCTGCAGTGTGGCATCATCTCACGGGGATCTCGCCTGAAAGGAAGGTCCTGGAAGGGCGTAGTCTGAGCAACGGGCGTCAACCGAGGGCAACCGCCCAAAGAATCCAACGGTGTTTGGAGAATTGCGGGAGAGACTGTGGTTCCAGCGAATCGTGCTGGTAGCAGGTAGCGCGCTGACCCTTCCGGACTGCGGCGGGCTCAAGCTCGATCGAGCGGCTCTACAAATCAGGCCGCGCAGCGTCGCCGGGAAAATAAAATAAGAGAGAGAGGGTGGAGCGCACAGGGCGCGGTCAGTGCTCGAGAACAGGACAGCGGAGAGAAACTAAATGGGGGGGAAGGAAAGTGAGACGCGCCAAAGCTGCGGGTCGCCGCCATTACCCCATAGAACGCTAGGAGCAGCGTGGCAGTAAGGGGAAGAAGCAAAAGTGCGGGAGGCGCCATTTTATCCCGTTGGGGAAGAAGCAAAAGCGCGGGAGGCGCCATTTTATTCCATTGGGGAAGAAGCAAAAGCGCGGGAGGCGCCATTTTAAATCGCCCAAGATGCCGAAAAGTGGCAGTATCGCTGCTTTCGACAACGAGGTAGAAGACTGGACCACGTATGTGGAAAGAATTGAAGTGTACTGCAAGGCAAATGAGGTGGCTGATGGAAAGAGGGCGTCGGTATTATTAAATCTGATGGGTGCAAGTACGTACGGCCTATTGCGGAATTTAATTACCCCAGCTAAACCAATGGAGAAAAGTTTTGAGGAGATTGTTCATATCTTGCAGGAACATCTAAGCCCTACACCACTGCTGATAGCACAAAGATTCAAGTTCCATAAAAGAAACCAGCACAAAGATGAGAGCAATGCTGACTATCTTATGGAACTACGCAAGTTATCGAAGCACTGCCAGTTCAGAGCAGGACTGGCAGACACCTTACGGGATAAGTTTGTCTGCGGGCTCCAGAGTGAAGGAACCCAGAAACGACTACTTTCAAAAAAGGACCTGACGCTAGAACAGACTTTCAGCGTGGCAGTATCCTACGAAGCAGCAGCACGGGGAGCTGCGGAAATACAACAGAAACCACAAGAATACAGCGCTAACGAAATGGCGTATGGAGCCGAAAAGTGCTATCGCTGCGGCAGAACAACCCATGAGCAGAAGGACTGCTGGTTTAAAGAAAAAATATGCAGGCAATGCGGGAAAATGGGACATATAGCAAGAGTCTGCAGGTCGGGAAAGAAGACCAACATGACAAGAACTACTAAGGAACAGTACAGGAAAGTAAAGAAACTGACAGATAGTAGTTCAGAAGATCAGGAGAGTGATAAGGACTCCGGGAGCAGGCGACTAAGTTGTTTAAAGTTACACAACGTGATCGCAAAAGAAGATCACCGAACCATTTGGGTCACCCTCATGATAGCAGGGTCCCCAGTGAAGATGGAATTGGACACAGGATCAGCCCTAACTGTCATGAATCGATGAGACTATGAGCAGCTATTCTCACACATACCCTTAAAGGACACGTCCATTGTATTGAAGACATACACGGGGCAAAAGGTCTACCCCAGAGGAAAAATAAGGGTGCCAGTTGAATATAATGGAAAGGAAACACAGAAACTATACATGTATATACTACAAGATGGAGGACCACCATTATTGGGACGTGAATGGATCCGAAGACTACAATTGGATTGGCATTCCATTCTGGCACTAACTGTGACTGACAAAACAGATGATGACGTCGCACCTGGACGTCTGTCACAAATTCTATCTGACGCGGAAGGGGTGTTCCAACAAAGACTTGGGACTCTAAAAGGAGTAAAGGCAACCATAAAGATTGAGGATAACGCAACGCCAAAATTTTCACTGCCAGACCGGTGCCATACGCGATACGCCCAGCTGTGGAAGCTGAACTGGAGAGTCTGGAGCGTTCGGGGGTGCTGTCTAAGGTGGACTGGAGCGAGTGGGCCACACCCATCATTCCTGTAAAGAAGAAAGCATTGAGCAGCACGCCTGGGGAGCCAAGGAAGGTTCGCATCTGTGGGGACTTCAAGGTGACTGTGAACCCAGTCCTGCACACAGTACAGTATCCGCTTCCGTGGATAGAAGATATTTTCGCCTCACTATCTGGAGGGAAATGTTTTACAAAGATTGACCTGGTTCAAGCGTATCTACAAATGGAGGTGGAAGAAGCATCTAGGAAATACCTCACGATAAACACTCACAAAGGCCTTTACCAGTACAATCGACTGGTATTTGGGGTAGCATCGGCCCCGGCTATGTGGCAGAGGGCAATGGAACAAGTCCTGCAAGGGATCCCGGGGACCCAGTGTTATTTGGATGACATCCTGGTTACGGGCGAAAATGACAATGAACACCTTGCCAACCTGGAACAGGTGCTCACGAGATTGCAGGAATATGGGCTACGAGCCAACCATCCCAAATGCGAGTTCTTCAGGAGACAAATCTCATATTGTGGCCACATGATTGATGAGGAAGGGTTGCATAAGTCGCCGGACAAGATTGAGGCTGTAGTCAAGGCTCCAGCACCAGAAAATGTGTCGCAACTGAGGTCGTTCCTCGGGTTGGTGAACTACTACCATAAGTTCTTGCCGAATTTATCTACAATTCTGCACCCACTGAATGCCCTCCTTCAAACTGGTGTAACATGGAAATGGAGTGATGAGTGTAAGCGTGCCTTTCAGGAATATAAATGCCAAATCACTTCAAAAGAAGTATTGGCCCACGACAACCCAACACTACCGATTCGGTTGGCATGTGATGCGTCACCTTACGGCATTGGAGCGGTGCTGTCACACAAATTCCGTGACGGTTCAGAGAGGCCAATAGCCTTTGCATCGCGCTCGCTAACCTCAGCCGAGCGTAACTACGCCCAGATTGACAGGGAGGCCCTCAGCCTGGTGTGGGGGCTGAAGAAGTTCAATCACTATCTGCACGGGCAGAAATTCAGCCTACTGACTGATCATCAACCCCTGGTCTCAATTTTTAACCCAAAGAAGGGCGTTCCGGTGATGACGGCGCAACGGCTGCAAAGATGGTCACTTTTTCTAGGGGCACATCAGTATGACATAGAGTACAAAGGTACGAAACAACATGGAAACGCTGATGGGCTGTCGCGCCTACCGTTGCCTACGGCAGAAGAAGCACCTGCAGTGGACCCAGTGGAGATATTCCATGCGACCATAGTCGAATGTTTGCCTGTTACAAACGCAAGTATTGAGAAGGAAACCCGAAATGACCCGACACACTCTCGGGTCTATGATTTGACGGTGAAGGGATGGCCAGCATATGGCGACTCACTGTTGCCAGCATTCTCGCCAAGGAGGGAACAGCTGTCAGTGTGCCGGGGAACCTTGATGTGTGGATCCCGAGTGGTAATTCCACCCAAGTTGAGAGATAGAGTACTCAATGAGCTTCACGAGGGTCATCTGGGAGGGGTAAAAAAGAAGAGCCTAGCCAGGGCGTTTGTGTGGTGGCCGGGAATCGATAAAGAAATTGAGTATATGACTAAGAGATGCACAGGATGCCAGAAGGTCCAAAACGCTCCACCACAGGCCCCGCTACATCCATGGGACTGGCCCTCATCTCCATGGCAACGGGTACACATTGATTTCGCTGGTCCATTTATGGACTCAATGTTTCTAATCGCTGTGGACGCCCATTCGAAATGGCCAGAGGTCATTAAAATGTCCTCCACCACCACGGAGAAAACTATTGCAGTCCTAAGGACCATCTTTGCCAGGAATGCGTTGCCAGAACAGATCTGTTCTGACAATGGCCCACAGTTTGTGTCTGAGGATTTCCAGAGGTTCCTGAAGAATAATGGGGTGAAACATTACACATCTGCCCCATATCATCCAGCCACAAATGGATTGGCTGAGAGGTTTGTTCAGACCTTTAAAAAGGCCATAAAGGCAATGTATAATGACGACATACCACTGCAACACAAGGTGGATAACTTACTGTTTGCTTACCGGAATGCAACACATGCAGTAACCAACCAAACTCCAGCCGTACTGTTTTTCAACCGGAGACTAAGATGTCGCTTGGATTTGCTCAAACCAAACATAAGATGAGATGTTGAGGATAAGCAGTTCCAGCACATAAATGAAAAGCCAACCAGGAGCTTCAAGATAGGGCAACCAGTCTTGACCCGCGACTACCGAACAGAAAAATGGCAGCCAGGCACGATATGCACACAGCAGGGACCACTAATGTACACAGTGGACGTTGGAGAGAGCATCATGAGACGCCATGCTGACCAGATTCTAGAGTCACAGGAACAAGCCAAACCTGTACCACAAGCATGTGCACCTGGTAATGAGCCCGAAGTACAGATTGCGTCTACCTCAGAAGCAGGGGTATTGGAAGCTGACGAACCAACCAATGACAATGAGCCCGAATTGACTCCACCGCCAGAACAGGATACTCGAGAAAGGCGCTATCCAGTCCGGATCAGGACGCCTCCTCAAAGACTGAACTTATAAATGATTATTTCAGTTGATGTATATATTACTGAAAAAATTGTAATTGTAATTAGTTATTATTTAGTTGTTAAATGAATGTTATGTACTGTTTATCTAAAAGGGGAGGAATTGTTGTGTATGTACCTTTAAGGGAATAACTGGTCTTAGACTGCAGTACCGGCAGTGACCACCCCTGTATAAAAGGCCCTAGCAGGCTTCTGTCGTTTCAGTTTCAAGCTGCCTCTTGTTCAGTAAAGTACCTGTTAAACCGTTCTCCCGAAGTCCGTGTATTATTGAGGCACGGACTTTACAGTAGCTACCTTGAGCAGCTACCGATTATTTATGCAAAAAGTTTATGGCCTCAAGATTAGGTCCATCCTGAGTTGATCTGTTTCAAGATGAAGAATTCATATTCTGTGTTTACCTAGCTGTCTGGCTTTAGAAAAGGACAAGGGGCTAGATTTTCAGTTGCTTGCGCCAGCAGTTAGCGCCTTAAGAGAAGTGATTTTCGGGCGCTATGCGTGTAGCGCCTGGGCGCAGCGCAGTTTGCGCCCCGCCCCAAATTAAGTTGCCCGTTAGCGCCGGCGCAAAGTTTAGCGGCCGCCCGGATGCGCGCGCAGAAAATGACGTCACATCCTCGTGCAACGCCCTTTGGCCGCCCCGAATCCAAACTTCAGTCGGACCGCCCCATTGTGCGCCTGGCGTCCAGAGCGTTTGTAAAATGGAACGCAACACACCCTGGGGAGCGCAAATTAAAGGGCACTCGTACAAAAGGCACTCTGCATGTGTTGTGTGGAAGTAAGCTGTGTCTTGTTCTGAACGGACTATTTATGTTTCCGTCCTCCTCCTCCTCCTCCTCCTCCTCCTCCTCCTCCTCCTCCTCCTCCTCCTCCTCCTCCTCCCGTTTCTCCCCAGACTTTGCATTTGAAAAAAATACATGCACCCTTTCCCTTTAAGAGCTCACTGGCACCAGAGTGTCTGCCGTGCGCTGCGCCCGAGCTCGGGTGTTGCGCTCTCCACCGCCGGCTTAGCGCCTAAAGATACTAGTGGAACGCCTCTTTTAGCGCTCCACCAACCTCTTAGGGCGAAGCCACTGAATTTCCGGCAACGGGGCGCTACTTTGGGGCGGGCGATAACTTCGGGCGGGCGCTAAGCTTAGCACCCCAAAACTGTCTATACTGAAAATCTAGCCCAAAGTCTTTCACAGGTCCATGCATGTTAGGTTTTGTTTCAGGATTTGAATGGGCCTGCCTTCTGCAGGGCCTTGCTTTTAAAATCCTGCAGGCCTTGGTCACGAGGTTTCAGAAGCCATTTTGGGTACCCTTTTTAATAACTTGTCCATACACGGTCCCTTTATCCATAACTTTTGGGGAATGTGGGAATTTTGAGAACCCTACACAGCTCATCTGCTGCTGAAACCCTCATCCATGCCTTTGTTACCTCGAGACTTGATTATTCCAACAGTTTCCTGGCTGGCCTCTCATGTTCTATCCTTTGTAAACTTGAGGTCATTCAAAACTCTGCTGCCCGTATCCTAACTTGCACCAAGTCCCGTTCACCCACCACGCCTGGATTTAAAAATTCTCATCCTTGTTTTCAAATCCTTCCATGGCCTCGCTCCTCCTATCTCTGTAATCTCCTTCAGCTCCACAACCCTCAGAGATATCTGTGCTGCTCCAATTCTGGTCTCTTGAGCTTTCCCAATATTAATTGCTCAACTATTGGTGGCCGTGCCTTTAGCTGCCAAGGCCCCAAGCTCTGTAATTCCCTCCCTAAACCTCTGTGTCTCTCTATCTCTCATTCCTCCTTTAAGATGCTCGTTAAAACCTACCTCTTTGACCAAGCTAGTGTTCATCTCCCCAAATACCTCCTTATGTGGCTCAGTGTCAAATTTTTTTTTACAATGCTCCTGTGAAGTGCCTTGGGATGTTTTACTACATCAAAGGCACTATATAAATGCAAATTGTTGTTGTGCTAATTATTTTCACCTTGAATGAAGATGTTAGCAACACATAAATATCCCCTTTCCTGAATGACCTTGACCTTCACCAATAACAAAGCACCATGTCAGTGCACATTGTATTTTATTACAGCAAATTCCAAAGTGCACCCTATCAGACTACTCTTTCTTACAGAGAAGCGGGGCGGTGGGGGGGCGGTGGTGGTAGGGCGGATGGTTATGTCTGTGTAGTGCTTCAGAGAGGTACCAGGGCGATGGTGCACGTGCTCATTTATTAATCCGGCACCCTCAAGATGCCACCTCCCTTGACAAAAACCAAGTGAGTGTCCACCAGCTTCATGGCTTTATGCTCGAAGCAGGTGAGGGGTCTAAAGGTGTGGTTGCCCACTTACTGGCTTCCCTTTGGTGGGCATTGTGTGCCAATTTGTTCTGCAAAGGGATGGCATGATAGGGGATAAGGCTTACAGTTAAGGAGTATGTGGCTTGTGGTATGGGACAGGTTAAAGAAAGATATGGGGGTGTATGAGGCTGTTAAAGTGGAGGAAGGGGTTTTAGGGTTGTGCAGCTAAGTAATTGTTATAGGGAAGCTAGCTATCCTTATTGCAAAATATTGAGTTAGTGCCGCCCTTAACCAAAGTGCATTGTGAAGAGTTAGTTGTGTAAGTGTCATTTTAAGAAGGTGAAGAATATGTTGGTACCCAGGTGGGCGAGAAAGAAAAGGAGAGAGTCCCCAATGTGTTATCTTGCCAGCCCTGGTTAGGTCATGGAACATTTTGCGGCACTGTTGTGCAGTGATGGGTGAGGGAGTTGGCATTCAGTGCCAGCACCACCTTGCCCCAGGCAGCATGAGTGACATTTCTGGGTAACTTGGTGGCACCTACACCCAGTAGTCTGTGCCTCCTGGCATCTATTTGCTCGAGGAGGCCTTGAAGGTCTGAATGAGTGAACCTCTGCATTCTTCTTCTCTGGCTTGGTGCCAGGCCTTGTTATTCTCTGGATCCAGATGGTCTCTGCAAAGTCATAATTCTGTACAAGTGTAATAAAAATATTGCTAAGACATGCAGTGAAGTTATTAGAGAGTGAAGTGAAAGAGCCAGGCACTGATCCCCAATCTGCTGCTGAAGAGTGTAGGCTGAACCATCTTTTTAAAGGCTGCACAGGAGTTTCCAGGTTGTTCAGCTGCTTGCACCAGTTTTACAATGGTTTTACACCAATGACTACACCAATGGGAATGCAAATGAGCAGACCCAGGTAACCCTGTATGTAGCTCCCTCTAGAGGCCACAGTCAACACTACTTTTTAAAGCGGCAACTGCAGTATAACTCACTTTGATGTAATTCTCTGCCTTATCTATATATATAAACGGATCGTTCTGTCTGTCTGTCTATCTGTCTGTCTGTCCTTCTGTCTGTCTGTCCTTCTGTCTGTCTGGCTATGCGCTCGAAAGTTATAGAGCATACCTACGCGTGCGT